>NW_009942321.1:290-15707 GCF_000696875.1 Nestor notabilis | reverse complement strand
AGCAGGAAATCCTCCTGCTCAGTCCCACCGTGCTGCTTCCTGAAGCAGGCACAGAGTCAGCAACACGCAGAAGGGAACACTTCACATGGCAGCAGATGAACCTACGGGACTCACTGCCACCGTGGGTACCAAAAGCACGAATGTGCCCAAGAAGTGCTGAGGCATGGTTGTGGAAGGCTGTGGACATGGGGGCTGTGAAACACAGATGTAACCCATGGCACAGGCAGTTCCTGCACCACAGGCAGGGTGACAAGCTGGGGAGTCCACCGCCGGTCTGACAGGGACAAGGTACCAGGCTACATGCGCCTGTGGTCTGGCCCTGGACAACCAGCCACAGGTTGTCTTAAAAGTGCTGTAGACAAGCTGCATGGGGTATCAGTGTGCTGAGGTTGTATGAAGTTCAGATGTGCATACAGCTCTTCCCCAGTCCCATCTGTGTGGATACAGATAATGCAGGACAGCACAAAAATAACGGGAATAATATTCAGTGTCTGAACAGACACTTCTGAAAGGCTTATTATGCTGAGATGCATCTGAACCAAAACACTTTTTCCAAACAGTTTTGAAGATGCCGAGTGATTGACATCTGAAACTAAATCAAGAGCCATGGTTTGAAAGAAATCCTTCTTTTTTTCAAGAGGGGCCAAATGAAATCCCTGAATATCAGCCTACCAATCCATCTGCTGCCTCTGTTTGGGGCTATTCAAATCTATATCCAAAATTTTAGGCTTCATCTGATCTCTGATAATAGATTGTCAGCTCTGATGTTTTATCCTCATAAATTGCAGGCTGGCACACATTCTTTCTCAGGTAGTTCATTCATCTTTAAGCATTTTGTGCTTCTAATTTGTCATTTTTCTTCCTGCATCCCCAGTGACCACAAATTACAGATGGTATCTCATCATGAGGGACCATAACAAGAATAAAAGCCTCAACAAAATAGTCATGATCTGATCCTGAGTGATACTGAATGCCTCAAATTTCCTCTGATGCATATGGGAGCAGAGACGACCCAACATCTCACAGACAGCACCTCACATGGTGCCAGGGGATCCCTGCAATGGGTCCAGTCTGTTTTAACCATGAGGATCAGTACGTGTGTGTCCTGCTATTCAGTGTTACCCTCATACCTTGAAACACCAGGCAATGAGAGGAAGATGCCACCATGCTAGGTGCTGTGCAAAGCAGAAAGATGGCATCAGTTCTAAAAGAACTTACTATAAAAGTATCAAAAGAGGCATCAAAGGAACACAATAAGAATACAGGAAAACAATGAACTAACACCGACAGCAGAGAAGGTTGAGGTCTCAGCAAAGCAGCAGCTTAACCATTACCAAGCTGAACCAGCCATTTTCAGACTTTTACACTTTCTAGTTAGCTCCAACTTTAAGAGATGGATTCATTTTCTGCATTATTGTGCTTTTTTTCCCTCTGCCAGTCAGGTTTTCAGATAACCCTGCTGAAGTCAAAGACAGGGTTAATAAAAGTGATACAAATTTGAAGTTGCTGCCATTTCACAAGTCAGATTGGGTGTGGATAACAAAATTAAGAATTTATCTTATCTGCAAACTGTCACGTGAAGAAGAGAGGTTCAAGCTGTCCGCACACCCTTGCGCCCTCTTCTCCAAAACATCAGAGGATTTTGTTCCTAAAAAGGTAAAAAATTGCTGGCAGGTTCTTGTACCTGCATCTGCAGTTACTGCAGAGCCACCATTATCCCAAGTGCAGATGTAATTAATTGGCTACATTTACAATTAGTGCAGCTGTGTGTGTACAGTCATAATACGAGAGCACCAGCTTCTTCATACGTGTTGTGTTCCCATTTTCAAGTGTCTGCAGACACCTGTCCCTCCACTCTCACCTTTTGTGACATACTAATGTGCAGGAGCTGAAATATTAAAGTAAAAACTGTCTGCATTACATTTTTAAGGCATCAGGAGTCTCTTCTTTCATCTGTTACCAGACATTTAAGCAAGAGTATGAGGGCTACTGAAAAATCTTTTCCTGGCACAAAGCCTACGATAGGTGATGAGGGGGTGGCCAGAGAGGCCACCCATTAATCTCCTCCCTGTCCTTCTGTCCAAAACCCCAATGCTCCCAAGGAGTTAAATTCGCTACCTCCCTCAACTACACCGAAGAAAATAGATGTGATTTTCTTTACAAAAGAGCATTTCATTTGGGGAGAAAAAGAAAAAGGAAAGGCAGAGTTAACATAGCCATTATTCTCCATCTCAGGGAAAGCAAATCCTATTTTGCCTGTCATTACAGTAGGTAGAAAAATCCTTTCATCCAGTCATTAGTTGTAAACATTCCCGCACCGCCTGGGACCAGGCCTCTGTTTCCCATCCCGTGCCGAAGCCATTTTCTAATACTAATGTTTTATACACACATCTCAGATACAATGCGAACTCCCCCAACCCCAAAGGCAACGGGGCATTCGTTTATACTAAATCAGAAGTGTCACCCTTGGCAACCTGCAGCACTGAAACATTTATTCGGCTTCACATTGCTGGCACTTAGAATTATTTCTTTCATGCCTGATAGCCGAATTACAATATGGCAGGTTTCCCCGGAGCCACTGGATCATTAGTGCCAGCTCACAACATACTTTCAACTGATATGGCATTTCATGTACAGCTGCCAATCAAGAGATGGGGGATGTAAATGAGGGTGGGCCCATTGGTGTTCAATTACTGTACAGTGAGCGCTGTACAGCTCCACTTAATGACTGGCAGTTGTTTTGCTGAGTGGAGGAAGAGCAGAGAACAGAGGCAGGAATTCCCTCCGGGAAGCCGGTTGTGAGCGCAAGAAGTTTTTACATTTGATTTCCATATTTATTCTTTTTTTTTTTTTTTCCCTCTTCCCCCCTCTGTGTGTTTCTAAACATGAGGCCGAAAAAATACTTAGCACAGCTTGTTTTACAAATACACAGCCTTGTCAGCTCAGTCGACTGCCAAGGCCACATCAGCAGAAGATTAGGCTTTTTTTACTATTATTTCCTCCCCCCTTCTCTTCAAAATATATGCCTCTCTTCAGAAAGGCCCAAGATGTTTCAGCCTTGAGGGAGTTTTAAGCTCGATGGAATCAGTTATTATAGTCCATTTAGGTGATTTTTGCTGTCCTTTTCACACACAAGAAATACGATGCCAACCTTTCCACAACACACATCTTAGACCATTTGTGAGCTTCATGAAATACCTCTCTGAGGCTCAGATCTGCAGAGGTCAGTTGTGGAGAAGGATGAAAAACAATAGCAATCCTCCGAAATCAGGACTTCTGCTTAATGTACTTACACATTACTGTGGGCATTCTGGCAGCCTGAGCACTCGCAGTGGTGGGTTCTGCAGCATGTATCATGCCAAACTGAACCAAACAACTGACAAAGTATGACAGAAGGGTAGGGTTTTCTTTCACCCTCTCCCAGAGATCCAAGTTCAAGGAACAGAAGATGATACTCAGCAATTCCAAATGGGGTTTGCTTTACATTTTAACATCAGTCACACCAAAATCCTGAAGTGAAACTTATGGTGCATGGGAACAAAAAAACCCACGCAAGCCATGCTTGTGTGACACTTGCAAAATAAACCTGTTTTGCTTCCACCAGCCACTGATGCACATTCCTCTGTGGCCAAGCCTCTGAGGACACACTCATGTGTAGCATGTCTGGTTGCACATTGTACAGGGGGGCTTTTCTTAGCAGAAGTGATGTCAAACTGGCCAATCATTCTCCCTGTGTCAAGTGGTCATTGCTAAGGTCACACTAGAGTGACACAGAGGGAGAGGAGGCAGCAACAAGCATGTGTGGAGTCCACTGACAAGTAGCTCAGATCTGTATATCCTCGCGGTCCCCAGGGGTAACTCCTGCCTGTGGGCTGCCCGTGGCCCCGCTGCCTCCTACCCACCACCCTGCTGCCTCTGGGCACCCTGAGGCCATACATGTCTTTCCTTCCTTTAACAGCTCCACGCTTTCAAAATACAGTCAACAGAGACAGGACCAAACCCAGGTCATTGTCATCTTTGAAAAATGGGGAGTTGGGGATGGGCTGAACCGTACAGCTCTGGCCAGTGCTTGTAGGAGGGAATCGAGATAAGGTAACTCCAGCCTCCTGGCCCGCTCAGCCACCAGCCAGCAATACGGAGGTTTTCTATAGGCATCAGTCAGACACCCAGGCCAGCACAAGATTTGTTAGTATGTCTTTGGGGTTCAGAAAATATCAGTTAATCAACCCAAAAACTTTTATGCCAAAAATATAGCTTAACAAAGGAAACTCTCTTTGAAGAAGGAGCTCTCAAGTCCAAATAGATTTCAGTCAAAATGAAACACCAAAGACAGAACAGACAGAAAAATAAATTAAAACTTGGGGTTGTTTTTCATGTGTGGGAAAGTAGAAACATTTTCCTTTAATTCTATTTCAATGATTACCGCTCCACAGACTGGGCTAATGTAATACTACAGGCAATACGAATATATGCCTGGTCTGCACAGCAACTCTGAGAAATGTTGAAGTGAAGTCATGGGACTGGATATTTCATTATGTTAGTTTGCTGGAAATGAAGGACCTCTTATAAATGTCAAGAACATTGAATCTGTACCTGTTAAAATATAATTAAAAAATGAAGTAGTTCTTATGTCTGCATAGTAGCTACTTTTTAATGTTAATCACTGAGTTGCACTTAAAATCCTTTAAAACCAGGAAATTATGTGAATGACTAAATGCCTTTGTTGTTCTTTACTTATTAAAGCACAGCAGAAGCCAATTAGACTTGTTTTTCTCGATGCTAAGTAATAAAGTAGAATGCTCCTTTTTTTCTGTAACCAGATTGCAATCCTCCACAGCATAGCATGATACAGAAACATCCCAGAAATCACCGAGATGGGCAGCCTGATTCTGCATCAATGGAAATTGTTTGTGTGACTGCTACCAGCTTAGGGTGGCCAAATGACAAGGACAAGTCTGAAGTGGAGGCAGGCAGGGAGGCACATTGCCCATGTGTATAAAATACCTTGTTGGAATTTCTCCCTCTATTAAATTCTTTGCTACTGAGAATAAAGTACTGGGTTGGACCTACCCAACCCATGATTTCTACCGCAAATACCTAATAATGTGCACTCTGAGCCGGTGTGCTCTCTAGAACTGCAGTGGAAGCACTTCCTTCCTCTTGCAGAGCATCTCAGGAGGATTCGAGAACTGAATCACAGGAAGATACTTGGCCCTGAAATTATATTCTTAGTTTCAGTCTCCAAAGGTCACTTTAGTGAACCACAGTGGGATGCACGTTTGGAACCCTGTGGTCGCTGTGATCTCGCGTGTGCATTTCACAGCCCAACACTGCAAGTTGCATTACAAGGTTTACACTGTCACAGAACAGACCAAAGGTTTCTGCAGAACATTCCCCCCCAGTTTCCTGCTCTTTCATGGACTGGTAGCATACATCTCAACATACTGTCTTAGCACAGTGATTTGCATAATGATACCATAAGTGTGTTTGGGGGGAGGGAAAGAAAAGCAGAAACCAATGTGGTAAATTTAATCAGACACAGCTTTAACAATCCTTAGACGAACTGTTGCAAAGCAAATGCCCAGGTTATTCCCAAATAAAACTGTAGTTGACACACTAATATATTCTTTGCTTCTATTTTTTCCTGATAAGCTGAAGGAGAGTTTTAAGATTAAATTATCAGTTGTTTTAGTACTTGTTTAATACCTCAAGCCTAATTAATTTTACTACTTTAGAGGTTATCTTGGAAATAATATTCCATGATGCTGTCCACTCCGAATTGACATATCTTACATGAACTGATTCCTCTGCCTATGGAGAAGTAAATGCTATACCTCTAAAGAAGGAGGTGGGAGAATTTTTCTGTTGCTTCTGGTTCATGTAAGATGACAATCAATGCCTCAATCTTTACAGAATAATTCCAAAAGACAAACTTGGTCATACCTGAGTGATAAGAAGAAAGGTGTTTTACTGCATATACTTCTGTGTGATATAATAACCTGAGACAGCAGAAATAAAGGAAAAAAAGCACCTGATGGTTTAATTATGGATGTAAATCAGCTGTCTGGACACAGCTGAATGCCTGGCAGCTCCTGTCAGTAGCTGCAGCCACCACGTGTTCACCCATACTCGACTGAGTAGAAGATGGAGGTGGGTGTATGGTCTGATAACCATGTTGAGGTCAGAATCCAATCCTAATGATGTAACGAGACCATGATGCAATTCCTATGTAAGTCACATGTAGACAGGCTCACATAGACAGTATTAATAACACCCCTTGGGTCTAACACTGGAATTTCCATGCACACAAAGGAAGAATGTGCTAGCAGTGGTGATGATAGGTTTATCTCACTCATGAGAGACCAAGATCTCAAATTTATCTATATAAGCCTAAATTTTACACTAGGTCCCTGAACTAGTCTGATATATCCAATGTATAATTTTATGAAGTATATAAAGTAGCATTTTTTTAACCTATACTGACGTAGCAGTTCTTGCTCAGTGGGCTCAAGATGTCTTAGTGACTATGTTATTGACACCACTCCCCTTAAGTATTTGTTACCAACATAACAAGCCTCGCTCCACATTGCAATATCAGAAACTTTTGACATGCAACACTGTCCACTACTGTTGTGTTTCTCTGGAAGAAAAAACAATTGCTGGAAATGTGTCTATTGTGTCTTTGCATTGCAATTAGCAATTTTCAGGTCAAACAAAAGTACAGTCGAATGACCACAAGTGAGATGACTGGTTGGATGCGTGTTAAATACCTGACAGACGGAGGTTCAGATCTCACTCCACCTAAATCAGAGGATAAGGTAGTGTTGAGTGTAACCCTCCCAAATTCAACTACTGGGCTATTTTAGCTGTTCCATCAGAGTAGAAGTGTATAGACTGCTACTGCAGAAGGTCTATGATTTGGGACACAAGATAAATGACATCTCTTAAGTAAAGACGTAGGTAATTAGGATGAGGTTAAAACCTGAGGAATTTAACTGAAAGATTTACTCCTAAAAATATTTAGATATATTAAAGATTTCTGCTTGTCCAGGCTCATACATTTATTAACTTGGATTGGATTGTCCTCCCAAGTATGAAGTTTACAGAAGATGGAGTTATAGGAGAGGAAGATGGGAAAGAAAGGACTCCTTATGCTAAATTTACTGTTATACAGAAATAACAACAGAACTGTTTGCTTTAACGAAGGGCAAAAAAATGACCAAGATGAAAACAATAATTAAAAAAAAATTGCAAATATCTAAAAAGAAGCCTAAGAATATGGTTAAAAAATCTGAGGAGTCCACATATGCTTCAATATCATTTTACATTTGTAAGTCAGAAGTTTATGTCTGCAGTATCATGTCATTTAATGTGTCAGGAGAAATATATCACTCCCATATCTTAGGGCTATTGGTAATGTATTCAATCCATTGATTAGTGTTATCCAGATGAGAGTAGTAGTAAGACAACTGTAATCCTTAAAACTTAAGAAAATTCTTTCCTCAGTTATTCTCCCTTCTCCCAGTGTCTCCCTTTTTGTTACAAGGACTGTTAAGACCAAATTTTCAGCAACACACACATGCAGGAAAATTACAGACATTGCAAAACAGAGCTGCAGATACCCTTCAGTTACTGGGTATGAAAGTTGTGCTAAATTAATGCCTGAATTGATGGCCATTGTGTTGGTCATTTGAATGCTTTTTTTACTGCCTTTGTGCTTGTCATATACTGGAAGCTGTGCAAACAAATCAGGTGTGCAAATGAGATTGTAGTCAGGAAGATTTGGGTTTTTCTCTGTTACTTTATACTTTAATTTTTTTATGAGTCTCTTGTGTCTAGTTTTGTTTATAATGCCTTGTGGCAGATCCTATTTGTGACTTATCATTTTAAAGCAGTTTTTGTATTTCATCTCTGTAGAATTCCCTCTGGAGGATGCTACCAGGGAGGCTAATCATGCCAACAAAGCCTGCTGTAGTAGAGGAACTCAGGAAAAGCAGCAGATTATGTTATTGCATATTTTCAGAAATGTCAGATTCACCTGGGCTGCTGCAATACGTGTCCCTGGCTTTTTTTGTTTCTAATTTTTCCCCCATAATGGGTGGAAATGATTCACAGTCACTCACACTGTACATCGCTACTTTCCCTGACACGTAGGATGAGAGTATCAGTGAGCAGACTTGGAGCAGGAAACTGAAACATTGTTTTATGCACTTTTTGCCACACAATCCATTTCCAACTCTGTTGAATTGTCCAGTAGGTTGACAGTGCCGATCATGAGGCATCACACCCCAAAACTGTTAACTGATCCAGTAACTGAACACAGCAAAACACTTACCAGATTCTAATATTTTTGTATTAAAGGATATGAAAGATTTTCTTGTAATATGAGAAAAAATCCCCACTTATTACATACAAGCACCAACCTAGAGACCGAGAGTACAAAACCTGACTTGTAATTTGGATCTAATTTGCTAATAGTTACAGGACAAAATTTGAACACGTCTCTTGTGTACTTGATCTTTGAAATGAAATTGTAGCTGCAGTCCCACAGCAATCTGCAAAACAAGGAGCACCAGCTGCTAAGGAAGCCCTGTGGTCTGGGGAGCAAGAGTCTGCCTATGACAACAGACATTCAGGGTCTATTCTTCAGCCCACAGCTGATTTCTAGCATGCCCCTGGCAAATCACTCAGTCTCCTATGCTGCTGCCCACTCTATCTGCCTTGTTGTTTGGAATCAAAGCTCATTAGGGCAAGGGCTGTTTTGTTTCGCAAGCTTTCTAGAAGGCTACTATAATACAAATAGGATTGGCTTGGTTCAAGAATGTTTGCAAACTGCTTAAGATGTATGAATCAGAAATAGTAAAGTGTGATTGAGAATTAGCAATGGGTTGGAGGTGACGATATGAAGAAACCTAGGGGTACTTAATAAGTACATAGCTGTTCTCTATTCAAACCCTCAAAGAGCTCCCTTTTCGTGTCAGTACTGAGAAAAAAATAAGAAGATAACATCATTTCCCCTGAAGGACAGCCTACTGGAAAAGTGTCATTCGTTCTTGACCCAGCCTCTAAACTCAGGCTTACTGGCAAAATGGTAGAGGAGTTAGCATATCATCTTGGGGTGTGCAGCAGTGCAGAAGAATTTGACAGCCTCCTGGATGAGTTCTCTATTTACCAACTCTTCGATACTGACAGTGTTATGAAAGGGCCAGTAAACACAGCAGTGCTCTAGTTCTGGGGCACTGTTCTTGGCAAGAAGCAGGCACTGGGGCTGATTTTTTTGTTTAGTTAGACTCGTGTTGATTCCTTCATGCTTGCCTAACTCAAAGAGGCAGAGCCTGAAAGACTTTATGTAAAAATGTGAAAGAGCAACTTATAATAGTGTCTAAAGAGCCAGTCCTGCCAAAAATATGTGTATTCGATGAGATTTGTAGCTGGTTAAAATGGAAAAGCCTTATACTGGCTGACAGCAGTGGAGTGTCTGGTCTACCAACTTTTCTTTACTACTAAAGTATGACATTGTGATATCAATTAGCTTACACCTTAAGCATACATAGTTAAAAAAGGGTTCACATCTTGGCTTGATCTGTCCCGGAATTTGATTTAAAAGACAAATAAACAGCTCAATCTGAGCATGTGCATGCACCTTTTTTACAAGACAAGAACCTACTTGAACTGTTACTGAACTCCTGCAACACTTACCATCACAGAAAGTGAGGTGCAAAAGAAGTGATTTACAGATATTCTGTATTAGTAATAATATTAATGTCAATATGCCACGAAATAACTACCAAAATTCTCAAATCTTAATTATAATTTTTCTCCAGGCTAAATCTAAATACTAGTATTACTCCAAGTATACTTAGTTTAGCAGTTCAAGTTTCCTCATCTAAAGGAGGAAAGTTGGTACTTAACTGAAGTGCTCTGAATACCCCACCAAAGGTTTCTACCTTGCTCTCCTGCTTGCAGAGAGAGCTAGACTCTAAGCCAAAGACCTAGATCAAGTTTGTAGAGGTTGGAAGGCATGGATGACTTCTATCTGTCTCTAGAACAATCCGATGGCTATTTTTCACCCTAAAGTTGGTCATGTTTCAGCAGCACATCTCATGACATGACTAGGTAAAGACTCTCTCCAGGATGAATGTTTGTGTGCTTGAAGTTAATCAGATATGCAAGTGTTTGCCAGACTAAGCCCTGTATTTGAAAACAGCTTCAAAATCTATGAGTAGGAGGGATAACATAAAAGTATTATTACTATTTTACTTACTATTGCAAACTAACTGATCTAATAACTCATGGCATAATAATTCAGGGTCTAGTTAGTCTAGGATGAGACAAAAAAACATCAAAAGCATATGGAGCGTAGCTTTTAATTGCTCTAAGCCTCCCTCCCAGTCTTTTAGCGCTGTGAACTGTCTATTAATAAGTGACCAGAAAGCAGACAGAGGGGTTGTATTTAAAGACATTTCTAACAATGTTTAGACCTCAGCATGATGGCTATCTTAAATTTGCCAAATGAAGCCTCTAATCTCATTCAGAATCTTCACAAATATGCAGATGTTTGTGAAGACGAATGTGAGTTTGTTACGCTCCTGACATACTATCAATTTGTCAGCCTATCCTTTTGCACTTTGCAGCAGCAAATATGGCTTTGTGTAGCAACAGAAGGACCATCTTTCATTTCAGCTGAAGGCCACATTCTGCAGCTCAGTCAAATGTTTTAGACAAATGCTTTTCATAAAATAAGGCAAATGTGCCTCTTTTTTTGGTTTATAGGAGGTCAGCCGTTATTCTCTGTCAATGGATTATTATCAAAGATAAAACCTTAACAAGCATTTTCTTTTTCTACTCATTTTTAGGGTCATGTTACAATCCATTGAAGTTTTGTGAATCTGAAGAAAAAAAATCAGCGACAGGACTCACCATCTGTTGCATAATGAAAGAGACATGTGAATAATAGAACGTCAGTTGAAAGGGTTGCAAGTGATCAAATGTTGTTCAGCACCTCAATAATATTTCCTCAGAAAAAAGGCTTGCTACAGATATTTTGGCATTGCAAGCTTTTGTTTGTTTGTTTTGTCATTGATTCCATAGCTGGGAGTGGAATTTAATATATATTACATTATATATATACATACATATATGTGGGTTTCTCAAAAGTGGCAATTCTTGGGGGTAGTGACAACAATCACAGATATGGACAGCTGCTCCCTTTGCTTTTGAAGTTCAAGGGCTATGGAGAATGTACATATACAGCTTATTTCAATAAATGTGGGGTTGAATTCTTAATTTAACTCCAAGCACACAGCTCACACAACCCTACCTTACTAACATTCTTTCTTTGACATGAATACAAAGCTGTGAGTTAATCCTTCCAAATATTCCAAAATAAAGGGCAGACCTGAACAGATTCAAGGCCAAAATGGTTTTTCCCACATGCATTTTCCATTTTGGAAGAAAGAACTCCACAAAGTGCTTTAATATTTGATAAACCCATTACCTGATGGGAAGCCACTCTCCTGTAGTGAATCCACAAACTATGCTTTCCCATACATCCTTAAGGCTACTGTAGAAGTATTTTCTATGATGTTCTCTTAGAAGAAGAACCGAGGTTATATGAGTCATACCTATCATTCCTAAGATGTCAGAGAGCTGATCAAAAAATAGACAATACTAAATACTAATGCAAATAGCACCACGGTTTGTTGAAAAAGATGCCACACTTCTGTTTCTATTTTAACCAGTACTTTATCAAGCCATCAGAGTGTCTTTCCAAACTTGTTCTCTCACAAACCATATTGTGCAAGGCCTACACGCTAAACTTTTCCACAGATATAAATCAAAGCCTTTATGGTTCTATTGGAAGTAAATCTGAACAATGGAAATACCAAAACATGGATGCAGTTGCGACAGAATGACTCACTGCATCTATATCTATACCTTAAATTTTGCCTTTCCTTGTTCCAAACACTTCCGTTCTCAGCCATTTTGTAAGAAGGTGCACCCATCTGCAAAGCTTTCAATGCTAAAAACTGTCCTCCATACTGTAGTTAGCTATTTATATTAACCACATTTTACTAATTTTCACTTTCCTTCTGTAGAAACCTTGATAAGGAAAAACCTTCTCCTTGAATATTCAATCATTCATATTAATGGGCATTTTCTTGGAATGTTGTTGTTTTTTCCCCCTGTGAGTACTGGCAGATCAAAAGTTCACAGAAGTATTCTGGTGCAATTTGTAGATCAACTGCACAGAGCAGTGTGCCTTGCTACATTTCTAATGGATTACAATTGAAATGCTACATTTTCATTTTCGACTGACAATGAAAAACACCAAGTAATATTCCAAGGCCAAAAATTATTGCTGGAACTTATGAGCACGTCATTTCCTAACAGCTTTGTTCCTTGAATACTGTCTTATCAAATGTGCCCAGGATTTTATTGAACTGTTCTAATGAAAAAGAGCATTTGATGAACAGGCATGGCTGCAAACTCGATTCCACTCCCTTTCTCTCTAACTGGTTTCATCAGTAAAATAACCAGAAGCACCCAGGTGACCACAGATGAAAATATGCGAGTAAGATTTGGGCTTTTTTCTTTTCTTTTTCTTAAATTGCTCTTAGATCAGTCTTCTAAGTCTGGATGAAGGAGTCTGATTTCTTTTCAGAAATATTGAGCCTGGAGCAGAATTACACACAAGTCTCGTATGTCCTCAAACTATCTGCTCCAATTTTTTAAAGTTCTGAAGAAATAATATTTTAATACCAAATTCTGATGTTCCATATGTTGGAAGTGAGCTTACCAATTATTACTGTTTTATTAGATTTAGTTGTCTCTTTGATCTCTTGTAACACTGTGCACTCAATATCTTTTTCTCCAATCCAGATGCTCAGAGTTTCACCCTACTAATATAGTTGTAGTCCCATTACTTGGAATTTCTGTACTTTTGATCTCACTGGTAGAGACAGAGACATAATTACAGTAACAGATCAGGCTGCCTGCCAGTATCAATGGTAAATAACAGCGAATGACTCATAGTTTCACAGTTATAACGTGGTCTACACATTTTGATGTGCAGCTGCCCAACAGACTTGGCCAGAAAGTATACACAAGTGCCAAACCTTTTAGGGATTCTGTGAGTTTATCAGCACCGGCCCTTCCTCTGGCAAAGAACTGAAATCAAGACAGGAAAGACTACTGCAAAATTAGTTTCTTTTCCCAAACAAGGAAGAAAAGAAAACAAACATCTCTAGAACATCTACTTGAGAACCAAATTCAGGCCCATTGTGGATGAGTGTGACGCCACAGCATCAATAAATGCAGTTCTAGTTTGAATGCGTAAGGGTTCATCCTTCAGGTTGTCCATTAGAAGAGGGATGAGGACCCTCCCTCAGAAGAGGGGTGAAGGATGCTCACCTTCAGCACATGTATGTGTTGGAGCACCACATGGGGCTGCAGACGGGAAAGCAAAGTGCTGGGGTCCTGGAGGGGAAAAGCCCACTTCCAGAGTGAGCCATTGGGTGCTGGCTGTGGGTTTTAACTACCACCCCATGCTCACTGCTCCAGTACTTTTCAAGAACATCTTTGAGCATTCCTGCAGAGCTCAGTGAACGTGAGCCCTGCTTGAACCTGTTCTCAGATCATGGACTGCGCAAAAATACACAGGGCCATGTGTTGACCTGTGCAGTATGTGCACAGCTCACAGTCCTTGCTGTGAGAGTGGCCAGCTCTCTGCTGTCTGGATTTGCTCTGCCTTTCTCCTTAAGCATCTATTGTTTGCTCAGTGTAGCTTAAGCACTGATAAGAAACAATCTGGGACTTTTATCTACAAGTCCTTTTAAAAACTAAACCATTCCGTCAACTCCTAAAGAGAGCGAACATGTGTGTCTTAACTCCTTTAAAGAAATCTGCAGCAAAATGAAACATTAAACCAACAAAACCCAAGAATTTATGTGACTAGTGTTTATAATATTCAACAATGTTGTCAATTAAATACTATTATGATCTCTAAAGGGAGATACTATCTCTGCTTTTTCCAAACCAGCAAAAATGCACATGCTAATGCAGTACAAGGAACTTTATGACCAGCAACAGCTGTAGTGTAACATGCAAAGATAACTCAAATCTCATGCTTCAGGGTAGAAGAGATCACTGCGAGGGCTCAGAAGGACTTTTTTTTCTAATACAGAACCCTGTATAGTAAGCTAGGTGTACTGTGAGGGTAGGAGGAAGCTGTCACGGTACAAAGCAGTAGACACCTGATACAGAAGAGAAGTTTTGTGGAGCAATTGAAAAATTCTCCATAGGTATTTCCCTATGGGATTTACTGCACACCTGTGAGTTCCCGCAGGCACACACTCACATTCTGTGCTCTGAGATAGAGCTACTACATTTCATAACATTAGGAGGATTATTAAACCTTCTCTATAACATTTGAATGAGAGTATAATCATATATACACAATCTATAAATTATTTATATGCATCTGTACAGATAATGGGTATGCATATATACGTGTATAACATGCACATACTGGTTATGGGGCACATGCATCTATAAGTAAGCATTAGAGAAAGTTTGCTGAAGCAATCTAGTAAGTAGGTTACATTTTGTGATATATCTTAAAACCCCGTTTCACTGCACTTTTCATTCTGCTGATAGCCAGTAATGACCAGGCTAATTAAAACAGGCCCAGAAACCCGAGGTGCTTGCTGGACGGCAGAAGCATAGTGAGAGCCTGCCCTTGCTGGCACTACTCTGCAACATGGTGGCCCACACCACTTACTGCACAACAGCACCAGGAAAGGAAGAAGTTTTCCTTCCAAGGGATTCACAAGCACAATAAGATATTTACTGTATTTATCGTGGAGATCAAACCCACACACAGATGTCACACTTCTTGAATTCCATCAGTAGATCAGACAAGCAGTCTCTGGAAAGAGGACATTGCAGCTGGAAAGTTCAGAGCATGCAGGCATTGGAGGGCCATTCCCACTCCGTTTTCTGTCATGCACCCTGAGCCTTTGTTGTCTCCGCAATGCTGATAAATCAATCCATCAAAAAATTTCCTCAGTGAAACTCAATCAAGAAAGGTCATGTCAGCGGGAGAGGAACAGATTAAATTAGCATCAAATTAGACATGGAAAGTGAGTTCTGTCAAAATCATCACAGCGCTCAGCACAATTAGAATATGTTAATTATGCATTTCATTAAGGTAGTGCTCTTTGAATGCGAGATGAAATGTCAGTGGTGTAGGCATCCGAAAAAAGGAAGATTGCCAGGCACAACTTTCTCTAGACAATGTGTGACACCTTCATTAACATCAAGAATCACAAGTCTGTCTTGACTTTTTTGTAAAGTATTAAACCGTTAACTGTTTGCTGGCACTCGGAGGAGGGAGAGCCATCCGCATCCCCCTCC
>NW_009942321.1:0-258 GCF_000696875.1 Nestor notabilis | reverse complement strand
CGCCAGGGGGGGCCAGTGGGCGCTGCGAAGGTAGCTGCCACTTAACGAAGCCTTGGCTGGATGCACAGAGGATAACGCGGCTGCCCTATAGGTGCTGCTCTGGGGGGGTGCCACGTGGCTGAGCTGCTGTCTGGAAGAGGGGGTAAGATAAGGAAAGGCAGAGGGAGGGATGGAAGGAGGGGAAAGGGTGGAACAATTTTATTTTGCCTCTGGTTGCAAGATATAATCAACCTAAAGGGGAGAGCACAAGAGAGAAGG
>NW_009942320.1:9730-24044 GCF_000696875.1 Nestor notabilis | reverse complement strand
TGTTTTTCATGTGCCTCAGCATTCTTTCCATTCTTTCATTATTATTAATTATGTTACAGTGCTAAAAGTCCCCATTGAGTCAATGTCATGGTACTGAAACATTAAAAAGGGCTCATACTCTACAAGAACACAATTCAATTAAAGAAACAGTGAGGTAAAGCAATTTAGTTAAGGCCACGGAAGGGGTCAGTGGCAGAAGAAGAGCAGTCCCTAGATTGCAGCATGTGTTGTAAATATGGAGTATAAAGACAATGCTTGCAGTATAAATTGGTAGGCCAGCCCAACCCTAAAAGAGGTTATAAAGCTGTGAATAGTTTACAACCAACCTAGTTGCCCTGCCATGTTAGCTTGCAGTGTCCTGCTCATCTCTGGGTAGTCAGGTCGCTGGAGTGGGATCCTCCTCATTTCACAAGAGTGGGTTGGCTGGCAGAGCAGTTCCCACAAAGGTACATCTCTATGCTATTTATTTAATATTTCAGAGATGAAGAACAGTTAGCTGGTGACAGGGAATACACGCATAGGGTCCCAAGGAGAGTTAGAGGCAAGGAAGAACAGAACGGGCAGTAAGAACAGCATTTGGTATTGCAAGATTTCTCCCTGCTGAAAGATTCCATTTTGTGACAGGGTCAAAAAGAAGATTTGCACAGAAGAGAACACACATAGATTTCTGCAGCTTTCCTCTTTAAAAAAAAAAAAAATTCCAAATGCTATTGAGCAATGATCACGTGTCACTGAAAAACAAAGATCAGGAGGAAGTGCATTTTATGGAGATGTTTTTCTCTACATACCTTCTGTAGTCTTTCCTGAACATCCCTATGAACTGCTCAGCACGAGCCTTTATGACAAGCTAGATACTACACGGATGAGGGTTGTTTTTCTGTTCCTAATTGAGTAGAAAGTACTGCATGTCTCTGATTTGTGAGCAACGTTACTGGGGAGCAGGATCTTGGGAGAGCTTTCTGAGGACATCAAATGAGAGAAACCCAGACAGAACTGAGGTGAAATATAAAATGAAAAAACACAAAACTTTTGTGGATGGAAAAGAGCCATTCGTGATGTTGTCCTAAACAGAATGTTTGCAGGATTTTTAGCCATGGATCAGTGAGAACTGTGTGAACATGTGAGGACCCCCAATCCACAGTGTTAAGAGCAGGAATTCCCTTATTTGAGATAAGAGTTCACATCATTTTCTCCTCTGAACTCCTTTGCCATTTTTGTTTTTCTGCATTAAAATCACTTTGCATCCCAGTTTCAGCTGGGATAGTAAATTTTCTTCCTAGTAGCTGGTGCAGTGCTGTTTTGGCTTTAGTCTGAGAACAATGCTGATAACACACCGATGTTTTAGTTGTTGCTCAGTAGCACTTACCCTGATCAAGGACTATTCCGTCCCTCATACTCTGCTAGTGAGGAGGGGCACAAGAAGCCAGGAGGAAGCAGAGACAGGACACCTGACCCAAACTAGCCAGAGATATTCCATACCACAGCACATCATGCCCAGTATATAGACTGAGGTGAGTTGGCCAGGAGAGACCAATCACTGCTCAGGGATGGGATGAGCATTGATCAGCGGGTGGTGAGCAATCATTTGTGTTTCTTGGGTTTTATTCCCTCACCACTACCTTTTCATTACTATTGATATTGCTATTATGATATTTTACTTTATTTCAATTATTAAACTGTTCTTATCACAACCCATGAGTTTTCTCACTTTTACCTTTTTCTGATTCTCTTCCCCATCCCACTGGGGGAGGGAGCAAGCGAGCAAGTGGCTGCATGGTATTTAGTTGACAGCTGGGGCTGAACCACACTTCAATGAGTATTTCTTGTAACAACAAGGATATCATTCCTTTGCTTCCAGACACAATCCAGAAAAGCAGAGAAGGGTTGGGATGAAGGCTACAGAGACTGCAGTTAGGCCATGTCCAATGTTTGTTTCATATGATGCCACACCTCGAACCCTGTGTTCAGTTCTGGCCCATCACTACAAGAAAGACTTGGAGGTGCTGGAGCAGGTCCAGAGAAGGGCAACAGAGCTGGTGAAGGGTCTGGAGAACAAGTCTGATGAGTAGCAGCTGAGGGAATTGGAGCTGTTTAGTCTGGAGAAGAGAAGGCTCAGGGGGGACTTACCACTCTCTACAGCTGCCTGAAAGGAAATTTTAGAAGGTGGGGATCGGTCTCTTCTCCTAAGTAAAAGTGGTAGGACAAGAGAAAATGGCCTCAAGGTGCTTCAGGGGAGGTTTAGATTGGATATTAAGAAAAATTTCTTCACCAAAAGGGTTGCCAAGCACTGGGACAGGCTGTCCAGGGAACTGGTGGAGTCACCATCTGTGGAGGTAGTTAGAAGACTTGTAGATGTGGCACTTAGGGACATGGTTTAGTGGTGGCCTTGGCAGTGTGAGGTTAACAGTTGAACTCAATGATCTTAAAGGTCTTTTCCAATCTAAACAATTCTACGATTCTATGCTGTATTGATCTTGGCACTGCTTCCCTCAGCTTTGAAAATGGCATATTTCCTTTTTCTCAGCTTCACTTTGCCATGACCCTCCTTGTCTGAGAAAAGTTGAGTAGGAGGCACAGAAGTATCAGTGTCAATGGAGTGTGTTCATTTGTGAGAATGGCTGGGCAGCATCCAAACATGCATATTCAATATTGTATGAAAAAAGCCTTACACAAGATTAGTCATCCTTCTTTCTATCCATGCTGGTGCTCCCTTTTTACTTATCACAGCTAAGTCATTGCTGGTCTTCTTGCTGCAAATCTCATTCACCTTCTCCAGGCAGCTGGCCTGACTGCTCCCACCCTGCTTTTCAGTGCCACTGCTGAGTCTCCCTGAGAGTTTCCAGGTCCTGTGTCTGAGTCCAAATTCCTGCAGTGTGAATGAGAGAGCTGTGTAGGCTGGATGTGTCATGTGTCCATCACTGGCTCTCATCTAAGCTCCAGTGATAATCTCTCCCCTCTGAAAATTTTGTATCAAAAACCTTAGATACACTTCAGATTTGCTAGGCGGTAGAGGAATAAGGTCTGTGATTTCAAGATAGTGGAGTTGGATTAAATTAAACTGAGTCACACAATTCATGCAAATGGCATATATGTGCTCAAGGGAATATTAACTGTTTTTCCAGCTAAACTGCGCACAAATAGTCTTTTATATATAGTGTGGTGTAGGTGAAAAATGTCCTAAAATGCTGATATCCAAGAAAAAAGCATTGAAAGTAATAGCTACACAATTTCAGATTCCCATTGTGGCCAGCTGAAATGCAATCTTAGCTTCTTGTCAGGTGTCGATACCAGCTGCTAGGGGGGTGCCATGCTGCTCTTGCACTTTTAATTGCCATTAACCATTTGGCATATTTCTGCATAAGTGACTAAGGACTCCAAGGATGTTCACTCACTTGTCCTTCAATTCTAACAACTTTTGTATTCTCTGAAAACTAACTTATTTCTCTTCTTCTGAGCTCTTTGCAAATGTGTCCTGATGATCTGTTCTGGCCTGGGCTTTCTTCCCTCAATGATCCCTCTGGTTTCCAAGCTGCTGCCCTACGACAAGATCAAGATTTCAAATAAGTAAATGAAGGCAGATTGCACCACCATATTCTGGTTTTTCCATCTTCACTTTGCACTGCCTGCTCATCCCTCATATCCTAAACATAAGGCAGATTTCTCAGCATCTTTGAGTTACTTCCTTTATGGATGGATGGTATTTCTCGGGTTGTCAGTTCCACATCATCTCCAAATCCGCACATCTTGTTCTACATTTCCTTCTGTAAGATAACTGCTATCTCCTATATATAGCAGAAACAGAACAGGCTCAACATATTGGTACTTGTCACTCTTATCCCACTGTCTCTCTACCCCTCTGTCCCATTTACCATCTCGGTTTCTGTTAGCAAACCAACTGATCATTTCATCATCAGTGTTCATTTGTTAACCTGACAGATTACTCTATCAGTGGGCATTGAAAGCTATTCACAAGTCCTTGTGAAGGATGCCCACATATTCACCCAGTTCCATTCTCACTTTCTCCACCTGGGAAAGATTAATCAAGATGGCTAAATTTGAACTTCTTCAGTGCTGAGAGTCTCTATCTAATCTGTCTGTCCAAGTGTTCACTATTTGTCCCTCACCAGCTTTCCCAAGTCTTAGAATGAAAGCCAAAAAAACAGTCTGTAGATACCACTTCTTTTGAACTTTTTCTTCTAACTTGAGAAGCCCAAGTAGGTATCTCTGTTCTCTAAGTGCAGTAGGCTCAGTCTTCAGCTGGCGTCAGATCAATAGAGCTGTACTGTTTTCAGCCCAGTGAAAGTTTTCTGTATCTTCAGCTTCTAGTTCACCTATCACTGTATAATCTTAGATCTGTGAACCAGCTCATAGCGCTTTAACAAGGTACCACTTGTTACTGAGCATACACATGCTCCTTGCTAGCTGGAAACCAACATGCACCAGCTTCAGTTCCATGAAGGTGGTTGAAGTTAACACATCTTTTGTCTTACAGACAGGGAAAGCTAAGAACAAGCACACACACACACACTTACGAAGCCTCAGCAGATGAATGGTAATTTATTAAGTAGCAGGACCCAATCACATTCAATTAGTGCCTGTATCTTATAAGCAAAGAACTCTGCCTCTTCTTAAATTTCCATTGGGAAATTTAAGTCTTGTACTGAAGTGCCCTCCTGGAATTTTGGTTGGCTCTGGCTGCATTTCTAACCCTTTAGTCTTCATAGATTTTAACCACTGCAGGCTTCTTGAAGTACACATGGCAAACAGCATGAATCCTTTATTTTACTTCAGTTTTAATATAATGTTCTCATATAGCTTTCTTAGTAAAACCTTTTATTCTTGGGTACTGGAAGATACAAATGAACACTCTCTCTGAGGAGTTTATTTCTGATGTGGGAGGAGAACTTTGAACTGCCAACTGATAATCCAAAGAAAAAGCACATACTAGTCCAAACCAGTCCAGGAGTTAGCTGTGCCTCTTAGACACCTTCACCTTCCCCCTCAAGGCAACCTTACTTTAATTTCTAAATGGCTGGGCTAAGATTTTACACTGAAAATGAGGTTGTATTTGGTGTTTGGTTGTGGCCAAATATACAATATAGCAGAGGAACTGAAAAATCAGTGATATTGCTTATGTGCCAATAAGATTCAAGTCATCAGCAGACTTGCTGAGGATGCACTCAATCCCACTGTCCATGTCATCAACAAAGATGTTGAACAAGATCAGTCCCAATACCAACCCCTGAGGGACACCACTCATTACTGGTCTCCAATGGGACATTGAGCCATTGACCACAACTCTTTGCGTGCAGCCATTCAGCAATTCTTTATCCACTGAGTGGTCCCTCCATCAAATTGATGTCTCTCCAATTTAGAGACAAGGAGGTTGTGTGGGACAGTGTCAAATGCCTTGCACAAGTCCAGGTAGATGACGTCAACTGCTCTGCTGCTGTCCATCAGTTCTGTAGCCCCATCATAGAAGGCCACCAAATTGGTCAGGCAGGATTTCCCCTTAGTGAAACCATGCTGGCTGTCACCTACCACCTCACTGTTTTTCATGTGCCTCAGCATTCTTTCCAGGAGAATCTGCTCCAAGATTTTGCCAGGCACAGAGAGACTGACTGATCTGCAGTTCCCTGGGTCTTCCATTTTCCCCTTCTTGAAAGTGGGGGGTATCTTACCCTTTTTCCAGTCATTGGGAACTTCACCTGCCATGATTTTTCAAATACAATGGACAGTGGCCGAGCAACTTCATTCGCCAGCTCCTTCAGGACCCGTGGATAAATTTCACCAGGTCTCATGGACTTGTGCACGTTCAGGTTCTTAAGGTGGTCTCGAACCTGATCCTCTCCTACAGTGGGCCTAAGGTCTTCATTCTCGCAGTCACTGCATCTGCCTTCCAAGACTTGGGCATTCGCTAGTGAAGACTGAGGCAAAGAAGGTTGAGAACCTCAACCTTCTCCAAATCAAGGATTCTCCCGTTTCCTTCTGGAGAGGGCCCACATTATCCCTAGTCTGTCTTTTGTTTGAAACATACCTATAGAAGCCTTTACTGTTATCTTTGACATCCCTAGGTAGACTCAATTCTAACTGGGCCTTAGCTTTCCTGGCCTGATCCCTAGATTCCTAGACAATGTCCCTGTATACTTCCAAGGCAGCCTGTCCTCGGTTCCACATTCTATAAGCTTCTTTTTTCCTTCTGAGTTTTCTCAGCAGTTCCATATTTTTTTTATTTTTTTTTTTTTTTTTTTGGTCTCATTTCCTTCTTGTTGGGATGCAACAATCCTGAGCTTGGAGCAGGTGATCCTTGATTATTAACCAGCATTCTTGGGCCCCCCTGCCCTCTAGCGCTTTATCCCATGGAACCCTACTGAGCAGGTTCCTGAAGAAGTCCAGCACAGTGAGCTTGCTGCGTGCCCTTCTCACTGCCCTGAGGACCTCAAACTCCACCATCTCGTGACCAAGGCTGCCTTGGTGAGCATGAGGTCAAGAATGGCACCTCTCCTTGTCAGCCTCTCTGGTCTGATCCTCAATTGGTCTGATTGTCTCCCTCAAAGCCAGGCAGCTACCCTCACATAAAATTGGAGAGCATGAGAATAGAATCCTACGTTTCACAAAAACATCCTTTAAAGATCAACTGAACCTGCTTCTGCAAAAAGAATCTCACTTGGTCTGAAATCTGGAATGAAGGACAAATCCAAGGCTAATAAACACATAGCAGAACAAATATCTATAGGAGTACAGGTAAATATTTAAGGATCAGCCTGGGGTCTTGCCTTATTTAATGCTTCCAGTAATGAGCTAAAAAGAGAAGTAAACAACATATTAATGAAATTCACAGGTAATACTTAAATGAGAAAAGACAAGAAAAACAGAGAGGCCAGAGATACAGGGCACAGGGACTAGAGTGTTTAATAATATGGGACAAAAATAACAAAACAGGAATCACCTTGGGAAAATGCAGTGAAGGACATCAGCACAAGAGAGAGGAAAATTAGTGTGGAAGATGGTTTCTATAAGCAGGAGGTTTCTTGGATTACAGAAACTTGGTAAGAGGATAAAACACAGAAAGTTAATTTCAAGCTTATAATATGGTGGTAGAAAAGATTGATGTAATTTATATGTGTATATGCAAAGATACAGTAACACAGAGCAGCAAGAATCACTCTCTGCAAGATGGAGGTTTAATGCATGAGTGATATTGCTCCATCTCTAGTGAGATTTTCACAGGGGAGTTCAGTGAACCACAGCACAACTAAGAGTGCTAGACAAGCTCATCCCCAAGGAGTGATTAAATTAGAAATGCATAGGGTAAGCAGTGAACTAAGAATGTGACACAAACATTGAAAAGGTGCAATCAGCAAGCAAGAAAAGAATGAGAATACAGGCAGGAATAGGAACAGAAAATCATCAATAAAAGTCTTTTGAGATGGACTCAGAGGACTTTTATCTCTGGACCAATCTCATGATAGGTATAATAGGCATAACAGTTACATAGCTTGGACTTAGCTAGGGATCCATGCCACTCACTCCCACTAGGACCTATTTCCACAGGACCTATTCCCCTCCTAGGAACACAGCACCTACAGCAATTTCTGTATCAGAATTATTTCAAGCTCTTAAGGTATTCTTCTGGATATTTCTCGTATAGACCCCATTGATGTTCTCTCCAAACCTATTCCCAAGTGTGAAAGAAGATGCAGAATTTGCAGGTAAAGCTGTGTTCTTAATGAAATAAGGAATGGGAGTCTGGTGAAAAGAAATGGATGAAACCTCAGAATTACATTAAAATGCGTCAGAGAATGTGCTGGGAAAAAAGGGAAATTATACACAATGTGGCACAAGTCAGTAAACGTGACATAAGTCACTTCTTGGCACAAGTCAGTAAACGTAAGGGCTGGCACACTGGAAAAGGTTACCAAAGCACCTTGATGGAGCCACGGTCAAAGTAGACATGGAGAATTTTCTAAAGGATTGGGACTAACATTAGCAGGGCACATTAAGGAAGATGAAGAAAATGCTTTTTTTGCATCCTAAAATGCTCAAACATTATCCTATCTTACTCCCTTTCTCTTGAGAGACAGCCTTTATGGTCACAGTACACATGAAGGGTCAGATATATCAGCTGCTGCAGAAAACCCAAGAAGCTTCCCTCAAATATTTTCTCGCTGAAAATAGCTCCCTACATTCACAATCCTTCTTTTATAGAACAAATTTTAATAAGTATCTTTTTTTCTTTCATTCCCCCTGATTGCTTCAGTTTTAGTGTGGCTTTGCCTTTGTTTTCATTTTCATGTTCTTTCCATTCTACTGCATTATGAATTCTTATTTTACTTGCTGAAAGTTAGATCTACTGTACATATATTTAGAATTCATGGGGGTGTATGTGGATACAGATATTAATAGATACATGAGCATTGCATAGCTCTCATTACTGTTCCAATATTATCAATTTTATTCACCATATGTCATGTTACACACTTCTCACCTTCACTGACTTTAGATGGCTGTTTGCACGTGGTCAGTTAAAAACCAACATACAAATGTCTGGTATTTCAATATTCAGAATACTTTTTGATTATATTTGTTGGCTCAAATGTGATACAAAGAACCTGATAAAAGAATCTCAAACTAATGTGGCAAAAGTTTGCCTTGAAGAGGGAATTTTATAACTAAACCAGTGTCAGCCTAAGGCTGTTTTATCACATTTATACAATGGGCAAAGACATTAGGATGGACAATCTGAAAAAGTGACATCCTACTAATCGGAGAGAATTCATGTTCATTTTCTTTCTGCAGCATTTGTCCTTATTTGTACATCTTAAGACCAGGAAAAAAAAATAATTATCTACTGTGAACCATTACTTTGCAAATCACAGCATTTGAATACTTTGTTCTGTGTGAATGATTGATGTCCATAAAACTAGCATATCTTGCATTTTAAAACTTTGTTTTACATGAAAACACTGGACAAAACACAATATACTGCCATAATAAGCAGGAACTAATGTTTCAAGAATTCAACTTTGTAGGTAACAAGAAGTAAATTAAAAAACAAGAATAAATTCCCTTTTTGATAACCATCAAAATCTCAGAGCCAGATAGTGTGTTTCACTTTGATCTCTATGCACTGCACTTTCAGCTGAATTTTCTTTGTTATTGTAATCATTCATCCATTAATATTTCTTATCCCTTTCCAAATCTCACACCGGATAACATCAGCCCCTGGAGAACATCTCCAGCGAAGGAGGTGTGGTGGATACATAGAGCAAACAGGTTTCCCTGTACCACCACATACAGTCATAAAAGGGAGGGACCAGCAAAAGCAAGTTTAACCCATATCCTCCAGCACCAGCATATACATACTCTTGCTCCACAGGATGCAATCAGAATCACGTATCGCCCCCATTAAGATCCGGGCTGCATATCTCTGATTGTCATGGAGACTGTTTCAAAGTCTTGCTGTGCTTCAACAGCAGCAGCAGCAGCAGCAAAGGGAATGATAGTACTTGGTCTTAAATGGCTGAAAAGAAAGCAACAAAGCACAGTGGAAAAGGGAAGGAGCTGTGACTGAAAGAGATGTGAGTACAGAAAGACACACTTCCAACTATTGCAGAGGGCTAGAGGTATAAGTTAGAGAAACCTTCCAGCTACTCCTACACAATTATGCCCTTGTATTTTTGCATAGTTTCAAATAAGTGTGCCTTCAAGATGAACACAGGAAGAGCATTTTCAAGGACAGCACATTTTTCCTTCCCCTTTCTCCCTTCTAACCCTCCCCCAGGCTGAGATACTGGGGTGTTTTAGATTAAACATATTAATTAGGAAACTATTTAGTTTACAATTTCTTGTCTGCTTTTCTGTTCCTTTGGGCATTTTAAACACACGGACTATTGGAGCAAGTGATATACAACAACTTGGAACAAGAGGCAGGCAGAGACCCAGATAAGTGGAAGGCATTAGTAGAGTTGATTTTTTTGCAAGACCTGAGGCAAATAACTGATTTGCATAAGAGTGAGGACACAGTTTTGTGCCAAATGTCAAACTTGCTAAGAATTGCAATTTACAGTCACTGATAAGGTATTCTCAAGTCAGGTCAGTTCTCACAAGAAATGGGAGTAAAAGGTAGAACTGAGCAACAGAAAATCCAAACTGGTACAAAATAATTGGTTTTAATCATATCTGAGAAAAAGGAGTCTTCAGACCAAATTTTCACTGTAGGAATAGTTATTAAAATAGCTAAGACACAGAAACCTCTGAAAAAAATTTGTTGGTGACCTGCCTGTCAAGATTTATGCTCATATCACCACAATAATCACAGCAGCTCTCTGAGGACTGAGCAAAACCATTACAAGTGATACTAAGGTTGTGACCTGAATCACTACTTAGAAAATGTGAAGGACACCGTAACTCTCAAAATGGAAGTAAACAGTTACAATGAAATCAGAGAAATAGTAGAGCAAAAGATGCTTCCGCAAGCAGCTTCTACAGCATTCGGAGAAAATTTGCTTTAGGAAAGAGATCCACTATGGACAGCCCAGTACACCAGCAAATCATACTCATTGCAAAAATGAAATATGTTTCTTTGAAAATGAAGAAGGAGAATCTGATGAGCACATACGCAGTTTCATGGTAGCAAGTAAAGCAGGTCTTAACCTCTTAGGAATATCCTAGGTAAACTTCTACACCATGAAAACTTCACTGCTTGATCTTAAAGTTACAAAGGTACACCTCTCTGAGGGGAGAAAATTCCTTTAACAGATCCTTTATCAAGGAAGACTCGAGGAACAGAAGCATGTGCTAAAACAACAAGTGCTAATGTTCACTAAAAGCAAAAACTATCAAATATTATGAGAGACACAGCGGCAATATATTGACGTTTCTAGGAAAAATGTTATGGTCAAGGCAGCCTGCACAAAACGAACAACTTCCCAGTGCTACCTGTGACCTGGAAAAATAGTTGACTGTGGGCAAAGCAAAAGGAGGGAAAAAAAAAATCAGATAAAATTAGTTTAGGTGCTGTTTAGGAGTCTAGGAGCCATTGAATTTAGGAGCAATATGGGACATCAGTGCAAGCCTTTCAGCTTGGGATGCTGAAATAGCCTGGAGAGAAATCACTGTGCTCCCAGTGACCACCAAACCCAGCAGGACACCACCCATGCCAGCACAAGGACTAGGTGACACTATACTGTGCCTGTGCTTATGTGCAATACTTAATTCAGCTGAGAGAGAAAATTCCTCCTAATGAACAGACAGACGGCTCATGATAAGGTCTACTGCCTTAGTTGTAATGCTCCAGTTGGTATCCGCAGACTTCTGCTGTTTGCAGGGCAAGTATGTTTTATTTGCACACAGATAAAGGGAGGGGGAAAGTAGCTAAGAAGCAGTTCTAGGATGCTGGATTTTGCCCTCTCCGTTTTCCTTTCTAGGAAATTGCCTTTACTATATTGTGCACAACTTTTTTTTTTTTTAAAATCCATCCAATTACTGGCTTTATGTAGAGAAAATTAGCAGCAGTGTAATTTCCTCTTTGTCTTGTGGGCAGAATTACACTGTTCTACTTGTCAGAGACCTGTGTCGTGGGTGATGCTCAGGAATGCTGTGAAGCATCTGACGCCTGTGTACTTACATGTCAGTTCCCAAGTTTTCTGACCCAAGAACAGAGGCTGCAGCCATTTTGTTGCAGATGACACACCTCCCGCATAAGAGGGGAGAGGGCTGGTTGCAGCTTTCATTAATATAAAATCAAAACTGCTTTAAGACCAAAAATATAATTTTTATTCTCTCTATTCATAAAACATAACTGATTTGACAGAAGTAACTGTGTTAATAAACATTTTTGGCACATCTAATATCATGGTGATAAAGTTTTTATTCCTGGGAAAGGCGCACAAGGCTTGACAGCTCAACAAATGACCTCTTCATGCAAACCTGTAGCTAACATCTGTTCCTAGGACAGGTCCAATAGATACACAGCATAGGAAAAATCAGTACTAACCTTCTGTCTACATCTGCCTATGTGCCAGAGTATGTTAGGTCCTTAGAAGCATCATTACCAGTATTTAATTCCAAGATCATTATGTGAAATAGAATCTCTGAAGGACAACGCAAGAAGGCTGTTAGAGCCCAAGCAAATCCACATGGAGCAGATACTGGCAGCAAAACAGTGAAAAAGACAACATAAATTTGATCAAAATGAGATTTGTATAGGTGTAATATGAGAAATTTCTTGCCACTGATTTTGATCGCAAAAATACTGAGGATTTTATGGGTTTTGCCTTGAATTTTTCTGAGAAAATCAGTCATCAAGAAAAGCCATTTTCTTATGCATTAAAATCCCTACTTTTTCAGGCTCAGCAAAGCTCCAGCCCCACTTGGCTCTGAGATTTCTGCAGACAAGAATAATATTTGTCCCTCCCTCAGTCAAATTCTCTAAGAAAAAAACATCTTTGCTTTTTAGCCCCAGAGTGGTTTTGAGCAAGTTCTCTGTAGGTGTTTACACAGCCTGGAGGTGCCCCCTACAGTCTGTGCCAGGTGAGGTCTGCCCAGTCCTTAGGTACTTGTATGCACACGGATAAATGCACACACAAATTCCAGGAAAGAGAGATGGCTGAATCAAGCGACAAGGGCATAGAGGGAGATGCATTAATCATCAGTCTAGAGAGATGCACAGGTCGTTGTTCCCAGAAATGGAAAAGCTTTTAGAAGCTTTTCTGTGCTGAAGGCAACAGTAATTACACTTCCCTACCTCCAGCACAGTTTGGAAAGGGACTGATTCCCTGCTGTAGTGCCTTGGGGTAATGCAACAAAAGCAAATAAACTTGCATAATACTGGTCTTCCTCTTTAGCATGCACTGCACACACTGGCTGCTCAGGACTCAGCCCAACTCCTTTCAAAAGCAATGGAAGGTCTACTGGTTGACTTGGAAAGAACAAGGATTGGGGTTTTGTTACCATAAAACATCCATAGCAAGGTAAATACCACCGTCATGCTCAGCAGAATGGGACATGAGCAAGGCAAAGGCTGTAGACTCACTGTAGTCAGCAAACCTAGAGAAGGAAAGCAAAGCCCTCTGAGTCTGGCCAAGCTGGGGACCAACACTCCCTCTCACTACAGCTGGACTGTCTGTAGCACTTTAACTTTCCTGATGACTGTCACTGGGTTTACACAATTCCTCCCTGGCTCTGACATTGGTAGGTGGTTGCTTGGTTTGGATGAGAAGGTTGTGGCTCGCTGGCAGGAGCCAGACTTTCCTTTCCATAGTCTGCACATCAAATTCTTGAAAGCAAAACTGAAATACTGCTTCGATGCTTTGCAAAGTAACTTCTTAAAGCCACATTAGCTTTATTTTTTTTTTTAATCCTCAGCACATTTATCATCTCTAACCCTCACAATATTTAAAAAAAACCCCAGTGCTTATGTGATTTCACCACACACACAGACTGTTCTCTTGTTCCCCAAATACATAGATTTATGATGAAACACAGCAGCTGTTAAAATGTTATGCACTATTAGCAGTACTGGAAGTTTGTTTTCTATCATACTTCAAATCAGCTGAGACACAGGACAGGAGAGATTCCTGGTTTGTTAATAGCCTGACTGCAACACCAGGAAAAAAATTGTTCTGATTACTTTAGGCAGACTTTTTTTTTCTTTAGTTTTGCAGTTCTGACCATCAGTGAAAATAACACGTATGCTCTTATGGCCTCCATAACCTAATGCCATTAAATAAATTAATGGAGCATCTTTTCATTATATACTACTTTAAACTCTGGTCAGCTCTAGCTCAAAAATCACATAGAAAGTGAATTGAATAACAGAAAGAACAAAAGGATTAGACACAAGAAAAGGCTTTGGGACTTTTTAATTTCTCTTGAGGAGAGTATCAGGACCTTCTGGTGAGTACTTCTGCTACAGGCAGCACATGGGAAGAGGCACTGCTGGTAGGCAGCCCCCAGTCCACTTAGGATTTATAGCATAGATCAAACAAAACACTGTAAACACCAGGAAACTAACAGGTAGGCAGCATAGGTCTGTGCAGTGCTGGTAACTTGTTTTGATTAGATTAATTCCTCAGTAGGTGGGCTGCTGTTTTGAACCCAGTTTTTCCTTAACAAAAAAGTCTGGGCACAGGGAAAAGACATATGTCCCGGAGCAAAAGAGGTGGTCACAGGGTGTGAGCAGAGCACAGATACAGAGACTGCAGTCTCTCAGGGTGCTCCTTCTGTATGAGCAGGCAATGGGCCATGTCATGTCCCAGAGCTGGAGCCCTGCTGACAGCTAATGGGATCCTGCACCCCACTACACAGCCTA
>NW_009942320.1:7079-9697 GCF_000696875.1 Nestor notabilis | reverse complement strand
GGTCAGTGGATGCTGCAAACCAAGCCATAGCCTGGGCTAGGGAGGTCTAAAGCAGATGTTTTGATGGGGACAAAACAGGTTAAATCAACAAACTAAATTCACTTGACATCTACCTGAAGTATGAATTATTAAAAATAATTATTTTTAATAATTATTTTTAGAGTTTCAATTTGTGCTGAAACCAGAAAGAACTGGCAACACATGAGGGGGCTTTGACATGCATGATTGCTAGCAGACATTTCTGGGGCCCAAGAGCACAGTAGCCAGCCAAAATAGCTGAAGCCTCCACCATTACCAGAGCATGAAGGTAGCCATGGGGGCACCAGGCTGCCACAAGGTCATATTGTTTATGAGCATCTCTTGCATTTCCACATTTGCATTTTAAATCGACTGCAAAGAGAACTGATAGAGATGTAAAGCATCCTCTCAGTTTCCCAGCCCAAATGCATCGCCACTTCACTGAGCAGCAGGGTTGGTCAGTGCCTAGGGAAGGGGCCAAATCCAGTCAAACCCAGGTACAGAGCTCTGAAGAAACACCCAGGGCCTTGTACTTGAAAGCATTCAGATGAAAAGTTCATTTCTAAGATTTTCCCTCCCATTCCCTCTCTGGAAGAGGTCTCAGTCCATTGATATTAATGTTGACTGCCACTTAATTTACTTCAGTAATTGCTTTGAAGTTCATTTCCAGCATTTGCAGATATTTGTGGTGATTGTTTCCTGCTGGCTTTACAGATGACCTTTTTTCTCCCCCATTCATTTTTTTTCCCCAGTTCCACTTTGTAGTCAGAGCCTAATGGCAGGATTTGTCTTCTCCAGGCTCTGCTTTCACTCCCATCTTGTTCATTATTATTTCACACCATCACAAATCCTGCTTTTGAATCTTGCAGGCAATGAGATTGTTATGGATAACTGGCTTCTCTGTTCCACGGACAGAATTTCATTTAACTGCTCTTTTCTCTTTCCGTCCTGCCATACAGATGACGCATCTTTTAAGATTCTCTAGTCTTCATGACTGTGAATAAGAAAACTCTGTTTGAGTTTAGGATTACCATGGTGACAGACCCATTTGGATACAGGTTATACTTCTGGCCATTTTTGGTATGTATTAGTCAGTCTGTGCTGATGTTAATTGCTGTTTTGTTTGGATACATTTGGAAGCACAGCATCCCTGGGGAAGTGGAGAAAACAATACCATTTTTGTAGCAGCAAAAAATGCAGAATGGGATCTATCTTTAACAAATGTATTGCAAGGTGGTCAAATCATGGATGCAGAAGGTGAGTTGTGTTGCTAGCTGTGACACAAATTGTTTGGGCAAGATTTTTCTCTGTCTACACCTTAAATATCTGATGTCAAATAGAGATGGTGCTGGCAGGATTGTGTTCTGGGTTGTTATTATTGTCACACAGAAAACTCCAGCATTGTTGCACTTTATATCGCCTGATATTTTCTTTAATGGGCCTCCTGTATATTCCGATGGCAAAAGACCAAATGGTTTTAACACCCTCCTATTCAGTCTGTTGGGTTAATTTTACAAGAGGTTGGCTGATACACTATGACTTACCCAAAACCTAACTTCACACCAGGGTTATGTAGAAGCTCTGAGCCACACAAGAGCCAGTCTGAGGCTGCAAGTAAGTTACCAGCTCTTTGCAGCTCTCCTGCTGTAGGTCTGTGAAAATGCCCAGCTGATCCTCTGCTGTCTTACTCCTTGCCACATTTTCTGCACCGCTCTCCTTTCCTTGTTGGTCTTACCCTGGGAAACCTTACTTACTCTGGGAAATTCCTGGGGTGGCATGACAGCCCAGAAGCTCTGCTGTTATGTAAATATACATATGTCATGTCTTGATCACCAAGCAAATGTGAAGAATGCAAAGCCTTTGGTGTGAGCACCTTTGCCACAGCAGCCCCAAAAGGTGTCAGCTTCCCTGTTCAGCTGGGTGGGATGTTACTACACCAAGTAAAATGCACTACCTCTGTAGGTTTTTGTTGCCAATATTTTTATCGGTCATGCCATTAAAGCCTGAGGTCTGTGCTCAAATCTGTCCGGCCATGAAAGCAGTGGTGCAAGGAATGAGAGAACCATATTGTCCTCTTATGATCCAACAGATTTTATGTCCCCATGGAGATGATTTATGTTTGCAAGTCCTCATGTTCTCTTAAACTGGTCTCAGGCTTCCCTCTGGCTTGTGCACTTCCTCCTCTATCCACCACTGATAGTCAGCAAGATTTCCCTCCTTACCCTGTGCCAGCTGCAGTCACAGTCTACAAGACTGCACTTACTCCAGAACAAAAAGATATTGGGGAATGTTTTAAATCACACAAGAATATGCCTTTTCCTGGATGTTATGAATCATCCTGAAGATGTTAATCTTTGTAAATTGCCTTTGTGCATTTTGCCCCTTGACTTAGGATGGCAGAGAGCAAAAATCCTCTGGGGTGAAATGAAATAAACTGAAATATCTTAGAGATTTTTCTTTAACAAAATCTTAACAAGATCTTGCTTTTCGAAATTTCTAAACAGTCTTTCCATTATTTGATAATTGCAATTATAGCATGGGAATTGATTAGTTGTAGAAAAATAATTATACACCCAATTAAAGCAAATGGAAATAGACTT
>NW_009942320.1:0-7069 GCF_000696875.1 Nestor notabilis | reverse complement strand
GCTGTCCCCAACAGGAAGAATTAATTTGACCAGGATGTTTGACTTCAGATAAAGAACTATATTTAATTTTTATTGGCATTGCAACAATGAATTTTAATGAAAGACTTGATTGTGGGGCAGTGCTGACTGAGTAAGAGGCAACATGTGGGATTTGATTGCACAAATGAATAGTTAAAAATAGAAAGACAAATTAATAAATGCTGGGGAAAATCATTTGGCCCTGGTTCTATCTGCATAGCTCAAACAGGAGCTACTCCTGCTTAAATCAGCAGGGAAAGCTGGACCTCAGGATAAAGCAGGCTTCTCTACAGATCCCCGGAATGGGAAAGCTTTGTATTAAAGGTGTTGGGCCCTCCCCACAGCAGTGGTTTTAGGCAGGTGTGGCTCAGTGCTGGCACAAGAGATGTTCAATGCATTATAATTTGAACAGGAAAAGGGTAGTGTGATCAAAGTCAAGTGTGCGGGAATCAAACAGAAAGAGGCCAAATAAATGTCAGCCAGACCACACACTAGCCAATTCCAGCTGCAAATAGAGCCAGACTGCAGGAGTTCAGTCTTAAAGGTAGCCCCTCTGACTCTTTCAAGGACCTTCTGCCAGTTATGTGCCAGATCAAAGGATGTGAAAAGCACAAAGGAAAAATCCTTAACTTTCTTCCTTCTGATACTTGCCTCCAGCCTTTATAAAGTGTGATTCAATCTCATCAGTTCTCCCTATTACAGAACACACCAGTGCTGGTGGACAGAAGATCCTGGAGATAGCTTACCCCACCTGTTGACACACAGCAGCGATACAATGATGAGTGTTTCTGAGCTACACGAGTTAAATGACAAATACTCATTTTAGAGCTGGTATCTTAGAAGAAATCAGCAGAGACTCCATCACTGCAATCCAGCCACTCTCTGTACTCAGAAAGCAACTTGCAATCTGCCTGCTAGGCAGAAACAGCTTAAAAGAAAGCAGTGAAGTAATACACAGCACTTGCCTGATGTGAACACTAGCAGTGGGGTTCACATGGAGAACCTAAACCTGTCCTCTCCAGCGCAGAACTGTGGGGCAGCAGCAGCAACAGCTTTTTCCCCTTTCAGCTTGCAGTCTGCACACAAAAGAGGGATGGTACCTTTTTACCAAACACCAGTATTTGTTCACATTCTTATCTGAATAAAGCAATAAAGAATAAGGTCCCAGCTGCAGCTTTCCATTCACGACCTCCAACCCTCCTCACAAATAACTACATAAAGCTTTGTACCAAGGCTCCCATTCTGTTAAGCAGCTTGGCAGATCTTGTCATACCCCAGACTGTTCCAGTCTCCTAAATTTTAAAGGACTTTCAGAATAACGGGTGAATTGGGCCCAGTGAATTAGCTAAGCTACAGATGCATAAAGAACAGCGACCACCGCTCAAGGCACCAAGAGGACAGTTGTGTAATCACTACTCTCTGCACTAAAACCAAGTGTTGTTTCAGCTCTGGTTTAACAGCCGTTAAAATAAGTGATTACAGAAATCGAAGAAGTATTCAAACCTCCAACATGTTTGGAGCCTTTGATCAATTAGTTTTATTACTTCATCACAAACACAGCACATAACACCTGCAAATTAGGGCTCCTTTGGTTTGCCAGATGCCAGCAGAAAAAATCCACGTAGGTACATTGACTTATTAAAAGTATGCTATTAAATATTAAGGAGAATCTAATAAAAAGCTTTAACTTATTGAATAGCTATATTTGCTGAAGGGCATCAATGTGCTAACATTAGTGTTTTATACAAAATTCATCCTGCAATATAGTAGCTTTACCTCTAAAGCCTATTATAGCTCTATCCCCTTGGGCAGAGGCTGGAGAACTGCCATTTAATTGTCAGTGCTATAAATCAAAGGAATGCTTAAGTCAGATGTCATCCAGAGCTTACAGACCCAGCAGAGTGGATAGGAAGTGCTGATGGGGAATATCAGCCTGGTGAGAACCTTCCCAATGGCTCTCCCAGCATTCTGAACCTAATTAATTCCCCTGATCTTTTATGTGCATCTGCATTTGCATTGTATTTAATACAGCTATGTGCACTTGGCTTGGCAAAGCCTGGATAGCTAGGAAACAAAAAGCATGAAGGAAAAACAGTGATTCTGTTTTCTTGGCTATTGTTTAGCACATTATAGGGAAAATGTAAGCTTAATAGCTTACAGAGTGCTACAATTCCCTCAAGTGTTCAGAATTATGTTACAACCCAAAGCAGAGAATCATTTCTAGGAAATACGTGAAGACACGGTTGCACAGCACATGTAAGTCAAAATCCTAATTGTCAGAAGAACTAAAATGAATCAAATCCCCTATCAAAGGCAGAAATCATCCTGGAATGGCAACACTGTGCCTTGTCTGTAAAGCATAGGTGATAGTGACAAGCTAAAGGTATTGTGTAGAGCCCATCAGCTCACTCACAGAAACCACTACATTCATATTCAGCTGCCTACTCCAAGCTGTTTGCTTGCTTTTCCACCAATATCTTCTATCAAAAAATGGGTTAAAAAGCAGTCTAGTCACTGCAGCCTCAACTTTGTATGTACTTATAACAAAGTGGCAGTTGATAAACACAGCATTCCCACTGCAGATGTCATCACCTTTCCTTTTTCACTTAAAAACTTGACATAACATGAACTTTTTCCCTTCTGTTTCCTAAAAAAATATGGGTTTAATCTAACAGGGTACTCAAACTGCAAGCCTATGAATAGAAATCAAGGTTTGCCAGTGGCGAGTGTTGATCCTTGATTCAGGCATCTGCTTTCAAGGCCATTTGTTTCATGACAAAGCCAGAAGATATGACAGCACCTAAGTGTACAACCACAGTCATCATTCAGTTACTTTTATTTGGTATTTATGTGTTTCTGGTGCTGGTGGCCAAGTTCACTAGGGGAGCTACAGCAAGGCTGAATGTTCTCTCAGAGCAGGTTATTTTAAGCTGAGAGTGTATCATCATGGAGAGTAATTTAAACAATTTTTCATTTCTTTCCCAATTTGATAATTACAATTCAATTTCAAAGACTCAAATACAACATTTAAGGGCTTCCTTCCATTCAAGGTCACCTAGGCCACTTGCAGAAAACAGCCATAAACCAGTATTTTTAAAAAATCTGAATCATTCTGATGAGCAGTGACAAATGATATGGAAACACTTGAAATTCAGTGTGGCTGGGAGAAAGCTGCCTACACTTCCTGGGTTTGTGGGAAATGGACGAAAAATAGAAGCTGTACATGCACAGATTAACTTGGACAGAAAAAATAAAAGCTATAATACATTTTAATTAAGTTGCATGGAAAAAAACCCCAACCCTAAGTAATTAACTAAACTCACATAAGTGCTAAGGGCTATATCTACAGAAGGACTTTGGCACTGTCACATTCCTCTTTCTTTGCCCCACTTAAATACGAGACATCTGCAGTCAGGAGTGGCAAACACAGCTCTGAGCTCCCAAGTGCCAATGGAGGAGATAGAGTAGGCTCCAATGGACTCCCATGAGCCAGCACCGGACATGCAGGATGGCTAAATCCACCAAAGGGAAATGCTGTGGAGGAGGAGGTATTTCTCTTTGTACTCCTCTTAAGAGACAGGACTCCATCCCTGCACTATGAGTAATGTGTGGGAGATCAGGTGTCACAACCTACAGCCCCGAACTAGACCATGGTAATCGTGACATTACCCATGGGAAAACAACTCGGTGATTAGGGTGACAGAGACCAGAGACCATGTCCTCTTTGGTCTGATTGATAGATTCAAACCCTCTGTTCCTTCACAGGGACAGCTCCAGCCACTGCTCTGGGATAGTCCAGACAGAGCACAATGGTGTGAAAGTTATCCAGAGTGCCTGAGAGCTGTTGTTTCATTCTTAGTAGATCTCTGGCCACACTGGAAAACATGCAGGTTTGCAAAAATAAGAGTCAAGGACTTTTTACACAACCAAGATCAACAATTAGAGCCAGTCTTGCTGATGCTTGCACTTTTTGATGAGCAGGGTAAGCTAGCACATGGCCAACTCTTCATTTCACCAATCCTAGGATAAAAAAAAGACCAAAATATCTCCCAGTATTCTTGTAATTTTGTAAAGCTTGCCAAGGAAGGATTTGATTTTCTGTGGCAGAACATCCTAAGTGACCTTCAATTCACTGATTATAGGGTATTCTTTGCTCTGATTGCTTGTTTAAAGAGTGCAATGGTATAATCAGTACAAAAAGTTACTGAGAAATATGGGCTATTTTAAAAATGCAGCAAACTAAATAACTCAATAATGAAAACCAAGATGCAAACAAATATAGTAGACAAAAGGTAAGGGCTATAATTTCATTCAATAATTCAAACACAGAATTATTAACAGCAAGGGACCTGACCCAGAGAAATTTGGGAAAAACTGTCCTTCCTTTATGGAAGTCTGGAAAAACTTGCAGTATCTCAAAATATGCAAAGGAACTGAAAGCCTCATTTTCTCCATAACAACTAGAGGATATGAATCATGGGAAATCAATGGTGCAGACAGTAAGAAAATTGAAGTTTTCACACTGTGGTAAAGACAAGGATTCCTGCATCTCCTAGACAGAAAGGGTGATTGCTTGTAATAGAAATATTACAAATACTAGTGTATAAATGCAGACTCTGTTAGAAATCCATATTAAAAGATCCACAATTTTTGGTTATATCAGTCAAAGATGAAGTCTAAGCACTAGGAAACTAGAAGATGCTGAGAAAGCAGAGGCCCCAGAAGGATATAATAGATGCTGAGTAGAGCACATCCACTGTGCAGAGTTAGCAATGGGACAAGGAGTTTTGTAAACATTTAGCTGAGGTATCACTGGTGCTTAGTTGTGGGCAAATGGATTTTGACTAGCAAGCACTGTTCTAAGTTTTGCTAGCTGCTTTCTTGCAGAAGCTGGCAAGGACCATCCAAGCAAGCTCTGAGCTTGTGCACTGCCAAAATACACTGTAGGATGCATCCCTTACAGTCCCTAGGCACCAAAAGCAGACGCCAAGTAGTCCAGTCACCAGCCTTTTCCACCACTGTAGGTTCTGCAGTGTCCTAGCTGCTGATCCTGAAGCCCGTGACCCTACCCTGGGATCTATACCACATCTGCTGAGCCCATGCAGATGTTTTGAGCACACTGGGGAAACTGAGCTCCAAATGGTTGGAAACCATCCCCTAAAACAACATGAATGCATTCTGAAGCAGCCTTGGTACCCATGATACATTTGCCTATGGTAGGAGAGGGGCTAACACGCTGTAAAGACTACCATCTGCAGCTTCACAACCCCTCAGAGGCCAAGAGGAAGTAGGTGGGAATCTGAAGGGGGATGATGGGCCCTGCTCCACTGTCTGTGACTCAAACCCAGGGCAGTTGGCACCTGAATGCAAAATGGCTTTTATAGGCATGAGTGTGAACATATGTCTGCAAACATGCATACAAATGGGATTTTGCTTATAGGATGAAAACTGTTGTGTTTGCCTTTATGAAGAAAGGTTCTCCTGCACACAAGACCATTATTCTTCATTTGTTATTCACTATTTGCCTGTTAAAAAATTTTCAATTCTCTAGTCAGGGAATAGAAACACTGTGGCTTAACAGCTCAGTTACACCATCTGAATAATGAATTGTTGAGATTTACCAGCCATCAGCAGGTTCCTCCCAACTATTAGCAACCACTTATAAGTACCAGCCACATTTGCAGGAATCCCTGCTGATTCAAAACTATTTTCAAATAGAAGCTGGCACATTCATTAGATTACATATTCCCAATAAATAATTTAGCCAACTCCAGCACTTGGCAAACAACAGGTGACAGTACTAAGAAGTCATCAGAAGAGAAAAGAATTGTAAAAAACTCAATTTTTTGAAGAATTGCTGGAAATAAGATGAAGCCACAAAAGAGATACTGGGTAGCCAAAAGATATTGTTACTTGCTGAAATGTATTTCATTAACTGGCAACAATGGTTTGCAATTCTATAGCACTTCTCACAAAATAAGCACCCCAAAGAATTTCAATGAGCTGCTTCCCTGGGCTGATCAACAAAGAAAAATGATGAACAGCTCAGTGCTGTTGTGTCAATCAGAAGGAAGTGACCCAGCTGGCAGAAGCAAGTTTAATTTCTGACAGAGAAATGACAGAATTGGAACCTGTATTGACATTTTTAGTGTGTTTAGCTAGACAGGGCAACTAAGAGACTACTAAGTAACTAAATAAACTGCGGCCCATCCTCTACCTTTGCTTCCTTTCTTCTTGATCCATAGAAGTATGAAACTGAACGTATAAGTTGCTAGCTTTTGCAGAAAAAGCATCCCAATCAAATCACCAGCAAGGAATGGGTTTTCACTGCTGTCCTCATTAGACATTTTCAGAATTTTCCTAGGGACTGAGGAAAACCAGGCTGGAAGAGGTTTAGAGGTCATCTAGTTCATCACAATGCACAAGGCAGGATCAGCTCTATCTGTGCCAACCTGGCATATGCTTGTATGTTCTTAAAAGCCTCCAGTGATGAAGAAACCCCAGGCTCCCCAGCAGCCTACTCCAGAGTTCAGCTAGCCGCACTGGTAGCAAATGTAGCCTAATGTTTAAGTTAAATCTCCCCTGTTGGAAGTTAAGCCAATTACTTCATCTTTGTAATGGATATGAAGAACATCTGACTGCCTTCCGTGCAGGTCTGTTTTATGTATTTGAAGATTATTGTGTCTCACTTCAGTAACTTCTCTAATTCCTTCCATCCAACCTGGTTCTTTCAGCCTTCCCTCCAAGTCCATCGATTTAGATTTTAGGCATTTTTGTACTTCTCCCTTGACTTCTATCCAGTTGGTCAGCCTTGAACTTGTAGAATGGTACTGGAAAGAGAACACAATGCTGCAACAAGCATCTCAGTCAGGCTGAGCAAAGCTGTGCTTCATATGCACTATGGCATTCTGTTCATATATCATAGTTTGGCGTGTGTTATTTTGTTGTAGTTTCAACAGCAACATGATATTTTTGACTCATATCTAAGTTAAGGTGCAGTTAGGGCAGATTGATTTATTTCATAGAATCATAGAATTGTAGAATCATAGAA
>NW_009942319.1:166656-169892 GCF_000696875.1 Nestor notabilis | reverse complement strand
CTGCCTCGCTCATCCCCTGCGCGGTTTGAGCGGGCGGGAGGGTCAACCACAAACGGCTCTGTCGGTGCAGGGTCGGCAGCAGAGGTGTTGCCGCACCTGGGTGTGAAGCTAATGAATTAAAACAAATGCACTACGCAAAACGCATCTGCGAAAATTAGAGTCCAATCAAGTTTAACACGATCAGTATCCGTATTTTTGTAAAATGTTGCTGGTTTTTTTTTCTCCATGTTCACTGAGCTGTGTTAGGGCTCAAAAAATTGATTTAAATAGGCTTGAGATGTTCTTCGTTTTAATTTCACTTGCTCATATTCCACATCTGAGTTGCAGAAAGGAATTCTTTAAAGTTGCTGGTCATTCTGAGTACACTGAAGAACTTCAGAGGCGTTGGAGTAAGAGGGGGGCATGTTTTGTGACATACCTGTGTTTCACAGATGTGTGGCTAGAAGGGACAGTTCTCTAACCCTAGACTATTGTGCAATAGATACATGTTGAGGTTCAACTGATAGGCAAGAATTTGTGTTTGAGAAGGCTTCTTATTAAACGGAAGTACATACTCTTCATTAAGGAAAAGAAGCCTTTGATGGATGCAGTTTGTAGACAAAAGAGGTTATATTTACCTATATACAAGTTATATTAACCTATATAACAGGTGTCCTGTTATATTATGGAGTAAATAAGGCTAATTTCCAACCATCATGTCTGACTTTTTTTAACTATGTGCTTCTTTTTTTAATTCATTTTATATTTGTCTGCATGCATGTTTTCTACTTGCATCTTATACTGCTGTAAACTCCAGGGGCATTACACTGGTGTAAACAGGCTTTAAGAGTGTGGAAAGAGACAGAGCTTTTGGTGATTAGGGACAAGGAAGGAAGGCAGAAAGCTAACAAAATGATTCTAGTGTTTCTCAGAGTAGTTCATTGCTTTTCAGTCTCTCAGCAAACACTGCCAAACTTCTGCTAATTGTGCAGCAATTGTGGCCCAAGCCCCTACAATAGCAGATTCCTGCAAGCATTTTTGGTACCATGACTGACACTTGCCCAAAAGCTGCACTGATTTCCATAAGAATCCTCACGAAAACAAAGGATGCCATTGTGTCAACGTGAAACAGCTCAGCTCGGTGGTTGTCGATTGACTTTTTTAGTCAGTGAGAGGAAATTTGAATTCTTACCTTTTGCTTTCCTTGGTTATATTGAATCCTTGGTATTGAATATCAACCAGTTGAACATTGGAGAAATGAGTACTCGACCAGTTTTGCAGTGAGGGATCTGTAAGCATCTTCACCAAGGCATAAACAAAAGGTTTATTAGACATAGCATCCTAATAGGTTTTTAAAGAAAACTGAATTCTTAACAAGATGGAAGGATATTTGAGTTCTTTTGCTTTTCTTTGTTGAACTATTTCATCTATTCCTGCATTTTAGCTTCCCCACACACACACACACACTTAGTGGAGTTTTTATATTGACTTTTGCTGCAACTGGATTTGGACCATAACAAGCAACATAATCAACATGGACATTATATGTACAAAGTATTTCCTTTGAGTAACTTTTCAAGGCATATGTGCACATCTGAACTTCAGCCTAAACATGAGAGGCAAATGCATTAGCCACAGGAAACTCAGGATGGGGTTTGTGGGAACCATAGAAAATTTCAGTGTATACAGATGAGCAAATGCTATATACTTTCCTCATGTATAAAGTATTAAGCAGAACTGAGAGAAGTATTTCTTCTTCCGTCTGGGTTTCCCTGGCTTGTTTGTTATGGCAGTGCTGGGTATAAATTTAGCAAACTTACACAGTTGATCAGGAAAGTGTGTAAAAAAAGAGGAAAGAGAAGGAAAAAAAAAAAAGGGTGGGAAAAGGATGGGTTTTGTATTTTCTTGCCTTTTTATTTGAGAGGAATTCTACAGGCTGTGATAGTTCTGGGGTGGAGTCAGCTGTCAAGCAAAAGAGTCCTTAGGTCAAAACATGAAAATGACTGGGAAATTGTGATTTTGTTTGCCCAACTTTTACACTTGCTCTTTTAAGTGTGTTCTGTGTGCTCAGGAATACCTAGCAATCTCATACGGCTTTGTTTCGAGCCAGACCTGGACTCACAGGCAGCAGGTGACAGAAGTTACATGTGTAATGTGTTAATCCATTAGGGGCTATAAACCTGTGTTTGTGGAAGAAAGAATTGAAGAGTTAAATAAAGTGGGTTTGAACTTACTATTTACACCTATATGTCTTCTCCAGATAGCTTTTTCTGTGGCTTAAAGTGCAAATCATATTTTCCAAACATTCATTGTATGTGTCGTTGTATCCTTGTTACTTTCCTAGCTACATCTTTGTTAACATATAGGATCAACAACTTTAAATATTTTGATCTCTTCTGTTGAGGAAAATATAGAATAATTTCAGATCAAGACTAGAATTTCACGGTAACTTTATTGGTGAGCACTTTATTTTTACACATATTAGGCTCTGTAGAATTACAGGTTAAGCACCTGGTTCTAGGTTCAGAAGGAGCTTATGGTCTAATGGTTTTGCCATCTTTTTCTGCATTCCATAATACCTCAACTCAACCAATTTGGGTGGATTTGAACATATATTTGCCTGTATTATAGGGAAAATGGCCTCTTTAGGAAAAGCTTAGACTTATCAAGTAATACATCACGCCATATAAATATGAAGAGGAACACTGTGTGTCCCCTGCAATTATAATAGTCTTAAAAAAACCAAACCAACAGGAGCTATAGAAAAGACAGAGAAAATTAATAACTCTCTAATCCTTAAGAGAATTGTAAGGCAAGTATGCGTACCTTGAGCATGCAAGTTAAACATGCAGCAACACCATAAGGTGTCTGAAAACTCAGGTAATCCTTACCCAGCACACAGCTGTGAACTATGGGGGACACACACATAATGAAATATTTCTTCCAGTCTTCTACAAGAGGTTTAACAGATATGTTGAGTTTCACCTGTTATATATTCTGTCTAAACTGCTCAGTCCATAAATCTTTCATTCCCTATCCATCTTATAATCAACAGTCCCATCAGTTCTCTCTCACCACTGTCAATTATAGTTTGTGAAACACATCAATCCTTTGCCTCAATTATCTCTTTCTGTCCTCCAAAGTTCTTCACTCATTAATCTCTACTCATTCATCTTGAAGTCTGAGTATTTACCTACCATCCCTCTGCCTTCCCTGGTCATCTCTGTGTATCTTCCATAAAGACATTTCTGTTTCCA
>NW_009942319.1:148764-166625 GCF_000696875.1 Nestor notabilis | reverse complement strand
TGTCTGTCTTTCCCTAGCCACTTCCAGATCTGTGCTCCAGGTCTATCAAATCATGAGAATTGTATTTTCATATATTTATTTCCACAGATGTCCTTTAGCATTCTCCTCTGTCAGTAGTAATCACATTGGATGTATTTGTCCTTTTTCCCTACTTAACTCAGTTGATCTTTACACCAACAAAAAGAGTGTGGCAGGAGAGGGAAAATGAGTTGGTAGGAAACTGCAGTGTGACTTGGTAGCCTACAGGTTGTCCCCCACCTAGAGCAGGTATTGTTAATTCTGGTCTGACTTCTCTATAATACAACTGGCTTCAGACAAATACCATGTAGTTATAAAGTTAAAAATTGGTCTAAGAGTATCATCCAGAGCCCAGGAAGTCTTATCTTCAGCTTGAGTTCCTGGGCCACAGACTGTTCTTACATGTTATTTGGCCTCAAGTGTTGTGCCTTTCTCCTTGCAGCCTGGCACAATAGAGATGGAAGATGCCACTTGCCCATCATCCTTGAAGTGTTCTGGAACCACAACATAAAATAATTTGTTAGAACTGAGGAACCCTAATTTGCTAGGTCTGGGAAGAGCCATGAGACCTGAATTTCTGGCAAGAGTGTAGCTGGAATTTGAGGTCCCTTACTTTGGCATGCTGCTTGGATCTTCACTTTGCTCAGAGCACAGAGTTTCCTTCCAACAAAGGAATGGCATTGAGTTCAAAAGCCCTGTCATCTTGATTCTGTATTGCTGTGGGGTTAATCCAAGTTCCCTAGTTGAGGAATTTCTGCATCATCCCCATCTCTCTGGAGATATTTTCAAGCTGAAGAGAGAAGCACCTTAAGTAACAATTAGAATGTGGCTTTTTCCGTATCACTTTCTTGAATTTAGGAGAAAAGATTTTGCATAAATTCCATTGCATGCTCTGACTTCCCCTCTCAGAGCCCCTGCTTCGGAGAAGAAACAGTTGTTTGTGGGGCACCGAGAGTGAACTTAAGTTTGTATCTTTGTTACTCCCCATAACAATAAGCCTGTTCCACTCCTGAAAATAGCATAAGGAAGAATTCGTCTCATCTGGTAAACCAGGATTCAGTTTCCAACAATGGCAACTTTTCACACTAACAAGTTTGTTATAACAATGACTATATATTCAAAAAGAACTATCTTCTTATAATATGTGATCTAATATATCACACTTGGATGTTTTTAGTATTTTGTGTGCCTATTTTTTGGCCTCAGACATGATAGTCAACTAAATAGTTTATTTTTTTGTTCTCTTAGCTCTTTTCTTTCAAAAAGGGAACTATAGAAAGGTAATGGAAAAAACTTTGTTAATGCAAGACGTTGGCTGTGAGCATACATGTGCTAAGTTGCTGTAATCACACTTTTTAATGTCCTGCAGTACATTCTAGAAAAAACCCAAGACTTAAGGAACGTCATTACAGTCTTCATTAAATCTCTCACACTCAAAATAATTTAATGTTAGAAAGCACCAAAATACTAAACATGAAAGGTAAAGTGATCCTCCAAAACAATATACATCTAAGAAGAGATCACCTAACTACAGGAAGAGATCCACCACACATGGTGCTGTTCTTGGCAAATATGGAAATCTAAACAAATGGCAGTAGTGTTTGTAACTTGTCCTTGTTCCAAGAACGCAAAGACTTTAGAGTAGGATTTTACTAAGAACAGCTGGACAGAAGAGTTGTAAACCCATTTTGGTTCCTTATAAAACTTTCCAAATTTACTAAACTTATTCTAACTTCAAGTCCTGCTGCACCCAACCTAACATCTGAAAGCCAAATGCTTTTCTTTCACTCTCATTTGTCACCACTGGTAGCTGTGACTCAGACAAATTATTCTGCAAGTTTATGCCTCAAATCCACCCCGGCTGTGTCAAGAATTTTGTTAGTGATGAATGCATCGAAGGACATGATTTGACTTTTGAACCCATGTTTGATGTTTTCATAGCTGACAACTGAAGAAGAATCCTTTCTGTGCTAAAAAATAAACAGGAAAATGAAACAAATTGTCTGCAGGCAGACAGGACTGCAGGCAGTTCTAACTTAACTATTTGAATAAAATAAAGCCAGCGTCAGACCCCAGATAAGCTGCTGATGCAGCTAAGTATTTTTGGCTAATAGCACTTCTGAAGGTTTTTAAAATTAAGAAAAAAGCTGTTATTGAAAACATTGCACACATAAGGTCTAAAGAAAGATAAAATGTATTACTGTTTCTTATATCACGGTACTGTAATCAAGTTTGCCTACAGCATCAAAATGAAGCAATGAAGAAACTGTTTCAAAAAATTTCTTTCAGATTGGGTGTGCTATATATGGATGAAAGCAAGGCACACTTTTGAACTATCTACACTCTGTTATGAAAAGATAGGAACACTTCCTCTGAGTGAAATAGGAGAAGAATGAGAGAATGGAAAGTATGGCAGAAGGAATTACAGGGTCCAAACATCCTTCATCTCGCATGGAAATTTGAGACTGCAAGTTAATTTTGTCTTTGCTCACTAAAATACATTTTGGAGAAACTCACAGCTTATTGCTGCTGTGCTTTAGTAAATCTCGTTACAGAAAACAGTTACAGTAAGAAGATCAACATAGGAAAAATATGTATTTAAATAACGAAAATGACTAGATGGCAAGCGAAACCAAGAAGCATTCCTCTTTTGAGGAAAAAAAAGTACATTTTCCAATATTTTACAGTCCTGGTCTGTCATGGTAGAACGAAAAGTATTACATTTTGAGTTGTCTCCAACACATTACCCAAAGCAGGATTTTGATTTCCTAACTCCTGAACAATGTGTAGAACAAGTGTTATTTGTCTATCTGGTAGCATTATCTCAGCTGAAAATGTTAGAAAAAACCCAAAAACCCAAACAACAACAACTTTAATCAAATGAACAGAACTCTGTCTGTAATTATTTTAATTTGAGAAATCCAAAACTTTCAATCTTGAAATGTACATGTGAGGTATAAGGTAAAAAGTTTAGCTATGGGACGTGTTTTGGGATAGTGGGTTTTTTTCATCTTTAGAGTTCTGGTGACAAATACTATAATGTTCTAAGCATAAATGGCCAAGAGAAGGATGGGCATTTTCATGCCTTTCCATACTTAACCATCGTCTATGTTCAGTCTTACTTGTTTGGAAGCGGTTTGTTGTGTTTCTATTAGTATTTATGTGATTAAAATTTTCTTGTGTTTGCATGTAAATTGCCATGTGATTTCAATAATTCTCCCAAAATCTTTGGTAGTAGGTGGTCTGAAGGATTTTCTCTAGGGGCTCTAACTCCTCTTGAATATCATTCCTTAACGCCATGTGTGAGAGAGCTGACGTGCAACTACACAACTGTCAATTCACATTGACAACATAGTTCACAAATGTATTTCCATAAAAGAATGTTTTAAAATATTGTTAATTTAAATACTGCAAACTTTTTTCTAGGAATGGTTATGCTAAATCTCCTAGACTAGGTTTCTACTGTTATTACAGTAAATCTCTTTGTTTATTACCTGAGGTCACACATGCATATTTGTATGGGAAAATGCCTGTAGACTCCCTGATTTTTCCCTGATGGAAAAATCTTAGTAGCCCCTCCTTGGTTATTTTAGGACAAATCATAATGGGTTTGTATTTGCTTCACTAAATAAACAACTGTAAGTGCAAATACAATCAACTGTTTTTTACCTATTCACATTGATTCCATTTTATGTAATTAGCAGCAATAAGCAGCACTTTAAAAGCTGAAACCAGGTGAAATTGATCTTGATCTATGTCAAGGTACACAGAATGCTGCAAAGCAAAATGCATCAATTTTCACATGATGCTTTTTGTAAGGCTACATAGTTCATAATCTACTGTTGCTAAAGTACCCTATATGCCCGGCATCACCCAGCTCTGACTAATGAGACCACAAGTTCTGTGGTAATGAGCAGAGATCAAAAGAGGCAGTGCCCTTAACCTTGCATCGATCCAGAGAAAGCCATGGGTGGATGATATTATTCAGAATGTTTTTTCTGACAACAGGAACCAAGTGTGAATCCTACACCTTTGCTCTGCTCATCTGCTTATCACCACAGATCAAGACATTCAGAAGGGGAAGTGGTATACTTTAGGAATAGTGCAATAGTCCAGATTTCTTCTCACTGAACTCTATATGACTCTACAGTGTATTTTTAATCTTAGAGTATGCATCTTCTTACCCAGATGTTAAGAATAACCTACAATGAAGGCAAATGCTAAATGTTTCTTGCAGTTTGATACAAGACACTACTGCCATGTTCTGTTAAGATGACTGTGGATGACTGTAAACCTCTTTCTGGTCTTATTCTGACTCTAATATAACACATTCGGGGGATGTTCAAACCCACACACATCTCTGCGAATGCAGGAAAATTTCAGCTGACCTCAGTTACTCAGATTTTCATTGATTCTTGGCTGAGCTACAGTAATGAGAAGCATAAAAGCCTAAATATTTAACAAACAGTAGGCACTATAAAATCATGCAGCACATTTCCTGCTGGGGCTGCATAAGCATATTGACTCTACTCTCTGCATCCCATTAAGTTCAAGGTTTCTGTCTTAATATCTAGGGAGCTTAATGCCTTTGGCTCAGGAAAGCCAGAAATTTTTCAAGCTCTTTCTATAATGTCTCAAATTTTCTGGCCTGATGAAATGTGCTACAGGGAAAATTCAAGTGCGACCTCTGTAAGAGACAAGACTTTCTAAGGGTACGTGCTAAAGCACTATGAATCTGATTGCCTAAGGAGCTCTGAGCCAACACTGAACTGCACCTACTTACTCAAATACAGCACTCTGTTGGACTCTTGTCTAGATAGATTAGACAACATAGAGGTGTTTGGTTTGTTTTAAGACTATCTCTCAGTCATCTCGGAGAAGATGCCAAGGCCATATCTGCTAGTCAAACCTGAAGAAAAGGCAGTAACATAGCATTGTATAGAAGTCACTTGCACGGATGCCACCAGAAAGTACGCCAGAGGGGAGATGGTACATCAGTCTGCCCACTGTTTCAGAGGGTGGAGAGGAAAGGAATGCATGCCAGGTTCCAGCTCTTCCATAAACATCCTCCTTTTCAGGTATAGCTATTCTCTGGCAGGTGAGATGGATAGGTTGGACAAAAGCCATGCCGCCTTGTAGCCTTGCTTGTCAGCATAAGATACAGCTGTTTTCATGAGCCTGTTTTCTCTGGGCTGTGCTGACTAGTCAGAGGACTTATCCCAGCCAAAGCTGACAAAACCAGTTTCAGTAGTGAATAACCTTAATCTTTTCATTACAGTGACTTGCCATATTGTTATATGTAAGTGCACATATAGAAACTCTGACACGGGGGCTTTGTAGATCTTGAGTTTTCTTAGGGAAAATTTGAACATTGGAGATCTGAAGGTCTGTTCTATTTCAAATATATTTCAGTGGAACATACTGGAATTAGAAATATTAATATCTTCATACTTTACAAGGTATTAATAATCTGTAAGTTCTTAAATACAGTTGTTTTCAGATGAAGATGGTATCTTGTTACCCAGTCTTAACAATAAGAAACAATAAGACAGAATACATGAAAACCAACATCTACATGAAACCCTTTATAAGAGAGGAAATAAACTATAAATTGTTGCTCTGTCCGGGCAGTTTAATCCCTATGTCAAAGGAAACCATGACCTAGAAGTCTAAATAGAATATGAAAGACTTTATTTGTAACTAAAAACATGTCCCATTTTCAGTAAAACCAGAAACAAAATCAGAAAATCAAATATACCTCAGGTGAGAATCTTCTTTTTTCTTTTTTTGACTTTTGTTGTTGTTATTACAAAACATTTCTGCATAAATAGACCTTCATGTTCCAGTGTTGTCCTTTCAGCTCTTAGTGACAACAGACCATCCTTCACATAGGAATAAGGCTGCTATTGTAGGAGGCACTGGAGCTCTAGTTGGAAATTCAGTTCCTGAGCCTGCTCCTCCCTCTAGTGGAACAGATACTCTTCTGATGAGTAATTATTGCGAAAAGTAATGAAAATAAGTAACCATGGCACTGTATGTTTCTTATTCTCCATAACTTCTTGAAATGGCTCAAACAGCTGAACGGATAAGGTCTGTTTCTATAGGTAGCTAAAGCAACTTAGATGCTGCTCCACCTGGACCACCTGCTGGCTGGAGCCATTGCTGGAGAGCAGGACTAAGGTGTCTGTTTTGCTCTGCTTTGCTCTTGAGAGTCCTTGGTTCTAGGAAGTATTCTGGGGGTGTGACAGCTAATTATGTGTTTGTAGCAGGGTTGTGGCACCTGTCTCCAAAACTCTGCTTTAGGAGTTTTGTAGTAATCATCTGAAATAAAATGACTGTAGTTCAGAAGAGAAATACCCATACCAATCCTCTCTGGCATGCTCCCTTTCAGATTAGAAAAGAACAAACCCATACTCCTCAAAACCCAAGACAAGCAAATAACTTTTAAAGACTCTTAAAGAGAAAATTCAGTGCAATTAAAAAAAGGTTTAATGTTAAAAAATAGCCCAGGGAATGCAATATCAAATGTTACATAACCCATCTTTCTATCAATGTCATTTTTGTTCAAACATTGCATTTCTTTTTGTATAGCAAGAGGCTACTGATGAAGCACAGAGGAGTTTTGCTATGAGAATGGAGATTACACACCTGTCTCGGGTTCATGCATAGAATGTAATATTTTAAGGAAACCCCAAAGCTGGGTGTATGGTTGCATTATTACCCACTGGCAATTTTCAATGGTTTTCATCAGAAATGTTTGAAACAATTTGAAAAGGTAAATCTGAAGGCCTGTTGCTTGCCTGACTCAATATTGGCTGGCAAACGCTTGTTTGTGACATTGAAGTCTCCTACCACCTTCATTGCTGGTATCAGTTCATAGCTTTCCTTAGATGATTAGGAGATCAAGGGTTATCACAGCATTAAAGACTCAGAAAAGGTCTATGTTTGTTAATGCTGCTCAATGATACACTGTATTTCACTAATATCATATCGTTTTGAAATATGTCAGTGTCTTTCTCAGGTAGTTCCATATCAAGTTACAATTTTATATTACCTTACATAGCAGTAACACAGTAAATGAACACCATCATCATGGTTTCATGGTTTCAATTTGTAACTAAAAACTTGATTTTGTTTTCTCTAGATCAATCAGTAAGAATATATTCACTAGAATAGATCATTGAGAAACATGTAGGATCTAGATTCTTTAGATCAGCAGAAATTGTAAAAATGGCAGCAAAAAGTTTTGACTTTTCCTGAATTTTGCCCATGTCTTTAAAGTCCGTTGTGAGTTTTAGATTACAAAATGTTAAGGCATGAACGCACTAAGAAAGCAAAGATAATAAATAGGAAAGATATTGCAGAGTACCTTGTAAATGTTTTATTAAGTATATTTTTCTTTAAGTGGTGTATGATTTATGGAGTATGTCTGTGTGAATAGTACCTCCCACCAGTAGCTTCTCCACATAGAGAAAGAACAGCTTATTGCAGCTGTCAGCTAATGAAATGACTCCTGCAGTTCAAGTAGTTGTGGCTTTGGGCTCAAAACTGTGGTTCTGACGTTTTTGGCAATATATACCAGTGTCCTGTGGCAGAAGATTTTTGTTCTGACATGATATACAACCACTGCAGTGAGTAAAGACCATGAAGACTGGAATATCAGAAATCTTTTTATCATTAATCTGCTGTTAATTTTTTTGCTGAGAAGCAGAAAGTCTGCCAGGTTTTTGTGCAGAACATAATCTTAGAGGTCAATGCAGTTTCAGTATGATTACTTTCTTAAAGAAATAGTGAGAGAGAACTGAGATTGCCTTTAGAGAGGGTAATCACGTATCCACGTTGGAGCCACTCTTCAGCTATCTGGGCACAGGAGGAAATATCTTCCATATGATATTAATACTTTTATTTGTTAGACCTCTGGGTCATCCTGAAGGTATGCTGCACCTAGAGTTTTTTTTTAAATTAGTAAGTTCAAATATAATGCAAATGAATGGCTAAAATAGGTGGAAATAGCCTGATTCATTACTGCACTGTTTATAGCTTTGCATGTAACTCAAAGAGAGATGACTGCAATGCTAGCATTTATACCTGATTTCTCTCTGAGTGTAAATGCACCTACAGACCTTTTATTACAGTCTAACTGGAGGGCTGGTGAATAATCTCAGCATGGTTGAGCAGCAAATGTTGGAGGATAATTGGATCTGCAGGCTAAGATAGTATGAATGTGGAATGTCTGGTAGGGAAGATTGATAGGCAGTTATTTTACATTGTGTTTGAAAACTACTTTTCTTTTGTAATTTTATGTGGAAGATAACTAACCTTTAAAAGTTTAAAATCATAAGTTTTGATTCAAATGAAAGAGTGAGGTTAATTTTCCCTCAATAATAATTTTGTAGCCATAAGATGGCAAACAAAACATGCTGAAGAGTCCATTCAATAAACCATGTAAGCCTTTAATTAAATGGTGAAGCCATTTATACAACGCTTTAAAATAGAATCTTTGAAAGTAAACTTCAAATATTAGGCTGAGGATATTCAAGTGTTATATGCCCTTCAGAAAGAGCATACCTGCTTACAGGTGCTTCTTCTCCTCCCAAGTGAGATTTCAATGCAACATTGTTTATTAAAAGACAAACAGTAAATAGAGGCAAAATATTCTGGATACATTCTGGCCTTTTCCATCTCTTTATAAAGCTGATAGTGCTTGGTTTTGGTTTTGGTTTGTGGGGGTTTTTTTCTTTGTTTGTTTTGGTTTGTTTTTTAAACAAGAGTGGCTTGTACAAGTGCTGCTGCAGTAATCCTTTAATAATATTACTATCCCTTAGTCCTTTGTCTGTCCGTTCTGTTTTGTTTTGATAGAAATCTCTTCTTTCATTGTTGTTTATCTTAGGACACTTAACAGCTCAGGGTAGGATACATTTTGCTTGCTTTTTTGCAGTTATTTTATTGAATACATATTTGATAAAGCCATAGTCTTTAAGATAAACCTTGTTTGACAGGAGGGGAATACAATACAAATGACTCTTGGTCACACTGCTACTCATGCAAGGTTTCATAGTGGTGTTGGCCAACATATATGGAGTCTAGTACCTGTAATTGGAATACATATATATTGTCCTTTTCTCACATGATTCAAACAGGTAAAGAACAAAAGCTTGATCAATTACAATGACAGTCATTGTCTGTTTATAGCTAATCATGGAATCTGCAATCCAACTATTCGTTTGCTAGAGAGATTGAAGTTTCAAAGGTATCTAAGTTCTTACAAGTAGCAGAGGAGGAGAGACCCAAGTGAGTGTCCACATTACCACAACATTTACCTGTTCTGTTAATCTTGCTGAATGATTGATCAGTGTGCAATTCTTGGCTGGCTAGCTACTTCAGACCAGATCCTTTCCTAGTTTGTCCCCCTGGCTAACTTGGTATTCACCAGTGGGAAACTGGGAAATGTGGAGCTGACCTGATGAAGTACCATGTTTTCAACTGTGACTGGAAGAAAGGACAATGGGCTGTAACTGGGATTATTGTAATACAACTGGAGAAGGGATTTAGGATCCAAATCTGTAAAAGAGGAGGCTCCAAACTGATAGCATTGCAGTCATCTACAGGGTCGCCCTATTACATTTTCCAGATGAAGCTGAACTGCACCATTTTCAAAGGAGATGGAAAATAAAATCATAAAAAAATTAAACAAAGTAAGGTGTAGTCACCAGCAATAGTAGTTCCTGAAAATGTGAGAACATTCCCTAGATTTACTGTCATTAAAAATATACGTATTTGGCTCTTGCTCTGTCCCTCAGAAATGTAGCTACTAAGCCCCTCTATTCCAATAAGGAATATATGCAACAGTTTTACTTTGGAAGTTGATCAAGTGTGTGGGACTGAATAAAATGTGACGTATTTAGCCTTTATCACTACAAGAAAAGAGAATTAGAATGTCTTTAGCTGTTATCATTCATTGTTAGTATCTTAAGTGAGTAGTGCAAAATATGTGAAGGTGATTTTTCACTGTAATAGACATATTTAATAGCTGGCTCTGAATACTGCTTTGTAACTGCAAATAGATGACAGAAACTTCGAGCAGTCTGATGTAGGATATTACATTTCTTTTGCCTGCCATGGAGCCTTTTCTTTTACCAGGGTTTTTTTTAAAAAAAGGTAAAGTTTGGGGTGGAAACACACGCTTTCACTTCTATAATTATGGTCCAAACATTTTAAATTCAAATATCTCATGACTGAAGACTTCAGTATTGTTCCTTCCAGTCTTCAAACTGAAACGCTCAAACTACTTCAAACTATTGAAATTGTTAATTGTGAATAAAATTTAGAGAATATGAGAGAAGGAAAACGAGCTTCAGCATAAGTCTGTAATTTAATTCCTGTAGCAGCTACCTGGGATTCAGTTCACACATTACATAGTAATTGGCACTCGGGACTTTCTCTTTTCTGGGAATTGAATTAACCTTTGGCTGGAGAACTCCTGTTGAAAAATGTATAATCCATAATACATGACAATGTTATACGTATTTCCAATATTTATTGTTGTATGGCACTGTCATGGAAAAGGCCCTAAGAGAGTTTGATAGTGTTGCTCAGTGTTTCACAGATCTTCTCTGCCATATTAGTAATTGAGAGGTAATTCAAAAGGCCTCCATTAAGCTTACTTGAGTTCACAGAAAATTGGCTTTCCAGTCTGATGTAAATTACTTTCACACTTGTCAAGCAACAACCATTAACAAACCTTCACTTCTCAAAAAATACTTCTAGTACTCATCTGTAGTACCAATATTTGGTACTGTGTGATTATATAATAGTTATAATATTTAGTTATATTACATAGTTATAATTTTTAAAGTTTGTGGTTTTGTCGTTTTGTTTTCTTTTCCTTAAGATTCCAAAGTAATTAGACTGCATTAGGAAATAATAATGAAATAATGTTTTACAACCAAATTAATCACGAGTCTTGAGATGAACGTACGTCGACAGAAATAGTAAGCGAGTGGATCAGTTCAGTTACAAGCAAAACACATGTCACTGTTGGAAACATCTGCCAAGTGTGGACAATCTCCTAACAAGCATCCTGCCCTGTAATCAGTATGTGCAAGTTTGTCTTTTTTAACTCTGTGTAGCATCTTTCATGTCTCACCCATGCCTATCTAAAACCAGGGCAAACAACGTTACAAGGTCAACTTGCAAGCATCACACCTGATTCAAGTCTGTACAGCCACATAGTTTTTAAGGAAGCTGTGCTGGAAGACAATAGTTGCAGACTCAGTTCTTTGGAGGTTGAATTTAACACTATTATGTGGAGTTTAGCAGTCCATGAAAAATTAAGACATACTGGTGAGAGCAAGCATGATCAGAAGGAAAGTAATGCTGCTACAAATGTAGAAGGAAGTGTTCCTTATTTGCAGAGGCTAAATTTTGAGATTTTGGTCATTTCTGGATGAATTTTGATAAAACTCTATACCACCAAAGACACAATAATTGTGCATGGCACCATGTTTACTGTGATGTAGATGTCCATTCTTTATGCAAAGCAGTTATGAATAACAACGTGCTGATTTCCATTGATCTCTCTCGGAACAGAAGATCAGTAAGGACAAACAGTTTTTGTGAAATGAAGGTGATAATTGTGAGTGCATTTCTCCACATGTGAAGAAGTAGCTCTATTTATTTTTTTAAGGCAGTGTTGTCTTGAGAACTGACTGGTGGAGCTCACAGAAATAATTGTAGTAAATAAGACAAAGGCTAATAGAGATGCAGAAGCTTTAATAAGACGAAAAGAAAGAAACCCCAGCAACCTAGACTAAAAGTTTTTAACTTTTGCCATACCAGTGAACACTGGACATATAGAATATATTAAGCAAATTAGATGCAAAAAAAAATAATCAGAAGAACAGTATCAGCTCTTTGGTGTGTTCCTTAGACAATTACTTTGAAATATTTACTCAATATTTACTTGTGGGAACGATGAATTTTAAAAGCTAACATACCATAAATGAAAAAAAAAAAAGACTTCAAATTTGTAATCATTAAAATGAATAATTTATTTCAGGCTGAAAAAGTTTAGCACTATTCGTAGTGGCAAAAACATATATTTTGTAACTTGTCAGTGGAAGGAAGCCATTCTTACTATATGCAGGTTAACAGCTACTGATTGGAATACTGGGGTTTACAGAAGAACAGTTCAAAGTCATGGTAGTTATTATAATTAGTGCTAAACAAATAAAAAATAAATAAATAATCCCATTATCTGTATTGGCAGAAATGAAAAATCTTAGACTAAATTATTCCTGTTTTCCAAGTCTAAAATGAGTAAGTGAGGCAATCGACCACTTCTTTTGCATTCCCTCCGTTGTACCGCCCGCTCTATTGATTGGTTTCAATTAATGTATGCCAACGAGTAAATTAACGTAACACCTGAGGCATAATTCTCTGGTGGTTCATGTACACTGACTTCTTACCATTCTTGCTGTTTTAACTCCTACTGAGCATATTGCTGGGAGCTACAATATTTTTCAGTCTGGACACGGACATTACCCATGGCTCTAATGACAGGTCATTTACAGCAAAGCCATGTTTCACTGCAGAGATGTCTCTTTAAGTGACATCTTATCAATGGCAATTCAATTAGTCAACCTTAAGACTTTGAGATATATCTCACACTGTGTCACACAACACTAGCTGTTTTGCATTTTAAATGTTAGCTTTTGTCATACTTCTTTGGTATGCATTAAAAATGCATTTTCAGTACAATTCTTCATTCAGAACTCCATGGAAAACATTTTCCATATTAAAACCAACTGCCTTCATTCCCAACAATGCTGTCAGCTGAAAAGACTTGTGGGCTTGCACCATGGACAGGAACTTTTCAAAGCTGGTGCTCACTCTATCCCCATATCCCAAATGTCATTAATTACTGTAAACGTCAGATGATTCTGAGCATCTGAAATATCAGAGCATCCAAGTGTTTAAAGTAGTCAGCTACTGCAATATAAATGGGAGACATATCTAAAGAACTACTGTGGCTGATACAATCTATACATACCAGGGTTTTTTAAAGTAGCAGAGTAGCAGATAATTTACAGCCAAGTCCTGATTTTTCTGGGATACTTACACAATGAAGACATCGTAACAAGATGTGGTCTTACTCTGCATCAGCCAACTGACCTCCTCAGGGATAAACCACATTGCTTTCTGCAAAAAGTGGTTACATGCTGCAGTATTTGGGAAGAATGTCTTTTTCTGTACCTATTATAGCACAGTGCAATTACATTGTTCTTCAGCGTAGTCTTGTATGTGCTGAACATACATTGTTCAGTATGCATGGCTATAAAGCAAAGGAGATATGTTCACTTGTGATGTGTAAAACCCTGAGCAACAGGGCACACTTACAAATATACTACTTTTGTGTTAGAAAGATGCCATAGATGCATATTGGAAACTGTCTTGTGAGAAATCAGCAATAAATTTGAGGGTTTTTTTAAAAATCCAAATGTCTGCTGGTTATAATTAAGCATAGCATCTTCTAAACTAACATAGAAATCTTGAATACCAAGTACTTAACCTCCCTAAATTCTGTCTTCTAACTTCTTTGTAGTAAGCATGAATAAGTACACAAGAAACTTTTTTCCCCTAGCCCTGTATATGAAAGGTTATGTTTCTTAGTCTATCCAGTCATACTAAAATGTTTTGTGGGTATCTACTTTCCCATTTTTAAATCAGTATTTTCACATATTTGTCTTCGAGTTTGTTCTTCTGCATCACAGAATCGTGATTTAAAGCTAATTTTGCTATTGTTGCAGAGAATTAAAACACAGTTTTTATTTACATGGAGAAAGCATTGTCAAGACAAATCAACTGGTATATTTGGCAAGACTGTGAGCTAAATGTACACAGATAGTTTTCCTGATAAACTATGTGGTGTTAAAAAACAACGACTTGTTTAATATGCAACATTTATTTTACAAGGGTTTTACAACATCTAATTCAGTACTAAGAATTCTTTACTAATGACCAATTTTAACTAGTTTCAGATTATCAAATCACTATTCTGAATTAAAATTTTAATGGAGGAAAAAATAGTATGATAAGGCTCATGAAAAGATTTAAAAAATTAATTAAGACTGAAGTGTAAAAAGGTAGTGGGCAAATTAGTCTGATAGAGCTACGGTTTGAAGTGAACAAAGAAAATGAACTCATGAAGAAAACAGATGAATGATATCCATTAGTTTGCGCTAGAAACACTTTTTTATGTGTGTTAGTAATACATATGTGCTTATGTGCATATGCGTGTGGGCTGAGATATGTATACATATTTTCAGGGCACATCTTTGTTAGTGTGTTAGGTTGAATCAAGAGCATGCTTTTGAAGTGCATATTTTCCTTTCTTTCTTATTGTGCTTTGGGTCATGTCATGTGGAGCTTTTGCAGTGCCTCAACTTGATTCCTTTCAGATGAAACTAGGATTCAGATTTGGAAGATTTAGCACACTCCAGGAGTGTAACTAATGCACTCCAGCTGCAAATGGACATTTAGTCCATAAGGCCAGACTAGAGCTAATCTGAAATAAAAAGCCTTGAAAGGTGTATATTACGGACACGTGTTGTCAGCATCAACTGTTTCTCTCTACAGGGTTGCTGCTATCCATCCATAAACCATCTGCTGATCTAGACATAGTCTTTGAATTCTTATCTGTTAATTGTTTTGGTATTTTATTTTATTTTATTTTATTTTATTTTGTTACCTGTAAAGGATAAGACACTATTCCTGCACAACTACAGCAGGCATTTGTATTGTATAGTGCAAAATAAATATATACATGTATTCAGTGAGATAGCCATTTATATATAACGTCTTCATTACTGTATAATATTAATATGTTGCAGACCCTTGAGGATCTGGATCTGTCAGCATAAGCTTACATCTGTCATTGACTCTTTAAAGCTTATCCTGAAGTTTCTGTAGGTTATTATTCAAGTTACTGTACAGTTCTAATTGTGCAGTTCTGCTGAGCTAGTCAGGCAATGTTGGAGTATGTATGAGATAACAGCACTAAAATTCACCTGTACTGAACTCAGTCCCTTGCTCCAAGGTATAAATTCCAATATGAAGCATATTTCCTATCATTATGATGAGAAATGTTACAGATTTAGTTATGAGTGCAAGTTACTCTCTGTAGTGACTGCTTTGCAGAGCCTTTCTGAGGTGTGGCAGGGTTTTTATATTTGCATGTGCACAAGTTTTAAAACCCAAACATAGTTCTTTCATATCTCTCTGAAGCAGCTGGTTTTGTTACTGTGCTATTCAACAATGCTTTGCTTTTATGCATTTGATTAAAATGGAATCACTAGGGAATATTAGTCCACATGACAAAATCATCATGTAATTTGGCAGAAGCATAGCACAGTTGACAGAGCCTGCTTAGGGAGAGCCCCAGGACAGAGCTAGCAGAGGGAATAAATTCACCTTTGACCAGAAGCAAAAGCGATGCCTTTTGGATGAGAATTAAAGCCTTGCCGTAAAACGTTCCATCTGCTCCAACAGCAAACATTCAAATGCTTGCCACAAGAGCATTGAAATCTGAGCTTTACAGAAATGTATAATAAATTATACTATTGCTTACATCCTTAAAATGAAATTATTCAACTACTCCCATATTCTGAAAAACCTTATTGCGTGCTTAACTTGATCTGTGTAAAGGGTAACTTAGTGGGCCTCAGCAGCAGGAAAAATGATTTCTTATGACTTTGTCTGATTCTCTAATTAAAGTTGGAGGAGCATGTACTTCTCTAGTCTTGGATGTCTATTTCAGGAGAAAGTAACCATTTGAAATGAGAATATCACTATGTTTAAGGTAAATAAAAAGAGAATTTCCAAATGACACCACTGCTACACAGCTTTGCTTTCCCACGGATGATAAATATATTTAACTTAGCAGCTTCTTTTTGCCATGTTGTCTCATTTTATAATCAGCATTCTTGGGTTTTAAGTGATTTTCTACATGGGTTTTGTTTGGTTTTATTTTTCTGAGCCAATTTATAGATACACTTGTTCAGGTTTGGGTTTTGCTTGGTTTTGCTTCTCCTGTTCCTGTTAATAGGGAAAGTGAAAACCAGATGAGAAGGAGGAAACTGCTGTTAAAAGGAATATGGGATAAACCAGCAGTGTATTGACAATCAGAATCATCAGCCTGAGGCAGCCTAATGAGAAAAAACTGCTCTGATATGATAGGAATAAAGAAATCTTTCCTGCTGTGTTTTTTAACCTCTCTTTCCCAAGTCATAGATCTCTGAATGGTGTGAGATAATTCCTTCATTGCAGCTTTCTAGTGTGAATTCTACTTACAAACTGTATTGTTTGAATGAAGCCATGATATCTTTTGGCTTCCATCCTGTTATAAGACCTCTTAAGCAGGAAAACTTTGTCTACAAGCATGCCAGAATCATGAAGCTGAATATCTGGGTGTTTTTACTGAATGAATTGACCTCAGAATAATTCCCAGTTAATCTCTATCTTGTCATAGTCACCTGAATGGATACATCTCAGGAGAAAGATGGTTTATGGAATAGAGCCTCAGAACCAATATATGCATACTAAGGACACGTCTGCTGTATTTCATGTTTAATTTAATCAAGATGTTAAATAATTTTAATGTAAGCTTAAAATACACTAGTTTTTGTTGGAGAAGTTTCTGGAGCTGATAATGCATATATGTCATTGTATCTCTCAATAACTTGTTACCAAGTTGGTTGTTTAATGTTTATTGAGAAAAATAATAGTTTTCCTAACAAAACAGTATGTGAAATCTGATCATGATTTATGAAATTCGTTTACATCTGTCTGTCCATCTGTCCATCCATCCATCCATCATCCATCCATCCATCTAGCTATCCATCCGTCCACAAAATCTTGGATGTAGGTTGCTTGAACTACAGGACCACTAAAAGATAAAGAAAACCCAACCACAAAAAAAGAAGCCCCAAACCCCGAAGTGAGCTAGCAAAGTTAATTAGTGAGGATGGACATGTTTGAAGTCCATTTGATGGCCACACATATGACAGGAAATATTTGCCTTTATGCAGGTTCTGTCACGTCAGGTAAACATTTTAAAAAAAGCTTGGAGTCTCTTAACCTTGCAAAGGTTCTGCAAAAACTTTAGTATCATATTCGATTTTTCCTGCTTGGTACCAACAGAGAAAAAGCCCAAACAATTTCCCTTACCCCACACCAAAATCTGATACTAGTATGCAGAATAGTATCCCTTAAATCAGTTTTCCCTGTCTTTAAATCCTCACTGAAGTCAGTTGAAAGGCTTTGTCTTCTCAACGGAATATTCGTGGTTCAGTGACCCCCCAAGATTAAAGGTTACTATCATTATGGGGCCCCAATTAAGGAATAAACCTGCTGCGTCTTAGTTCAGCTAGTCAAAAATCCATTACAGAATATTTATGTGGAGATGTTGTGTCCTCACTGTCATTCGTAAAAAATTAAGTACTGTGGAAAAGGGAGCAGCAGAGATGTCCTTTTTCACTATGAAACTGTGAAAGAGTTTTCTGGGAAGACTCCTGACATTTTCTCTCCAGTACAGAATATTTACAGTGCTAATAGAAATGTCTGAGGCAAAATTAAAGTCGGGAATTGTTTCTCCTGGGTGCACAGACTCTAAACCAGCAGACACTTTGGAGATAAGCCAAAGATTTGAACACCCTATTGCAGTATTTTCAGTTTGTGAGCCGTATAGCATTTAGATTTGGAGAACATAAAATAAAGATATAGTGAAACCAGTTTGAGTGGCAATTCACCATATAGTCAACTATAGTCATCTGAGCCAGCTAGTG
>NW_009942319.1:135831-148733 GCF_000696875.1 Nestor notabilis | reverse complement strand
TCCCTAAGGGTTTATTTAAGAGTAGCATGTTACTGTAATTTTAAAACAGACTCCTTCAGATGCATACAACTCATGTGCTTCTCATGTGTTACCAACAGGTTGGTCCCTTCCCATACTGCTGTGGCTGATGATAGAGTGGCATAACTGCTTTCAAAATAAGTTTGCAAAACAGCCTTAGTCTCACAAAGATACTAATGATATATTGCTTCTGTAAGACTGATGGGAAATTTTGGTTTCATTCTGTCACTTATTTTAGGTTGGAGTACTTAAAGATTGGATTGTATTATATTCCACGTTTGACAATGTAAATTTCATAGCTTCGTAGAGATTTGTTGTTCTTTTAAACAAGTTTAGTTACATGTTTTGCTTTTCATTCCATCCAAACAGTGGAATGTAGTAAACTCCTACAGCTGTGTAGCTAGGAATTTCAGTGAAGCACAGGTGTCAGGCTTGGACATAACATAAGGAAGATATTTTGTTCTATGCTGCAAAGTCACGGTCCATAATTTCAGCTCTCTTAGTTTTATCTGGCACTTCCTTTGACAAAAGGACCAAGTTGCTTTGAGACCCTTGACAAAATCCACTGCAGCAACAGATGCAGCACCAATACAATATGCCTGTATGAATTTGTGGATGCTATCAATACTCCAGATTAGAGTTTCCTTTCTGCTTCGATCTTGAATTTCCTTTAGCCCTTACTGCCATTGGTCTGCATGTTCAAGAGTTCCTATTATGAATAATCTGCTTGTCTCCATAACAAATTAAGGGTTTTGGCCCTTATTAGTTAAAAAAAATAATAACTTTTAATTTAAACTAAATCCCTGGCTTTGTTAAGCTCACTGTGTTTGTGGATTTAGGCTTTCACTCAGAATTAGTTAACAAGTAAAAAATCTAAAGCATGTACTGTGTCCAGTGAGATCATCAAAGCTACAGATACACTGACTCCTGGCCTTAACATGAAAACGGGGAGTATCATCAACATAGTCCTTCTGCTGTTTATTTTGGTGGGAATTTTATTATCAAATTCATTAATTTCAGTGAAATAAAATGTTAATGTTATGAGTCAGGTTCAGAGTCTTTAGTTAGAGTGATTTAGACATGCATATATACCAATCTCTATACTTAAGACATCATGGTTTGAAGGACAATATTTCTTTTCCTTAATTTCCTAAATAATTTAGATTAACAAAAGCCAGATGGTTTAGAGCTCTCAGTAGCTACAAGTTCAAGAAATTATTTATCATTTGAAAGGAAGACTCCATACCTTTCCAGATATTCTTGTGTTTTATTCAGACCGTAACAGTTTAGGTGTTTTGGTTTGGTTTTTAGTTCTTTCTAAAAAAGTATTTTCTTTAAGACATCAGTGAGAGGGCATACTTGGAAGTAATAAGAATGAGCTTAATGAGTGTCTGATGGAGTGTGCAATATGAAGATGCAATTTTCAGGTCTTCCAGGAAATTAATTGCAAGATCTCCTGAAGAAGCTTAATCTTTTGAACACCAGCTTCAGTATTTAAAAGTCACTGAAAGGATACATGTTATCCTTTGAAAAACAAAGGACAATGTTTGAACTAGAACATGGTATTTTTATGTATTGATTTAAGGCAGATATAGGAAATAGTCTAGTTTTGCCCCAATATTTAGGCAGTTAGATTTTTTTGCTGAAAAATAATCTTCAGTGAGAAGTTAACATTTTTGTTGATTTCTGCCAGATTATATACATAACGAAGTGTCAGATTTTCTATCATATTAGCTGGTAGAACCACTAGATGTATTTTTATCAAAAGCTATGTCTAGAAGGCATCTTTTCCAAAAGCCATATTGTTCTTCACAGTTTTGTTAGTTAAAAAAATTGTGACTTTACCATGGATAAGTATTATGTTTTGTTCATTTTTTAATGTTGAATTAAGTTTATTTTAGAATTGCTTCAATGCAAATATTATTAGTATTTTGATTGGAAAAATATCATCTACTTGAAGCCCAAACACTTTAACAAATCGGGTGCACTAAGTTATCATAAATTTGCTGGAAGTACCAGGATACAGAAGCAGAGTTAGATTAGCAGAAGCTGATTGTAATATCTGGATTTTAAATCAAAGCTGAAAGTTGGGGGGGGGGGGGTTGTGTTATAATTAATTACTCAGACTTTTTTGTTAGTTCTAATGTGCTAAATCAATGTTTCCCTAATAGAATTTCAAAACTTACTTATATGTGATAGAATTTCAAATCATATGTGAGGCTATTAAAATATTTTTTCCATAAATAGCAAAAATGTTTTGGTAGAAAATCAGTCAGGAATATAGGTATAGACATCTCTGGACTGCTGTGGACTGCATTTTCTCTCTATGGCTTTATTTCTAAGGTCTCACTTTAGGCAGCAGTCAGGATGGAGCAACAGGGGTTGCCACAGTGACTGATGAATGATTGCATAGCTCTAATGGGACAAATAGAAAGAAGAAATGAAAGGGTAGAAAGGTGTCCCATCATGCCTAGTTAGAACAGTACCCTGTACACTAATGTTATATTTTATGGTTATTTATCCCCTGGCACTATTTAACACCACCAATTTTGAAGATAAATGCAGTAAAAGCATTTTTATCCCGCTGCTATGAAAATGTGCTTTTAATAGATTTATGTTTTCTCAGGTCGTAAGAAAGAAATAGAAAGATTTTGCAGCTTTCTAAAGCACTGTATTATATAAGGAGTTTAAAATGTCATAAAGCAGCTTGAAACACTATAGGGAGTCTGTGCAGTAATTGGGAAAAATGTTTCATACTAATGTTTGGATTACATTAGTGTGAGCCGTTGGCATACATTTAGTGACAATAAACATGTCTTTGCTTAATTGTAATTATAGCTTACAAAAAGACTTAAAGAAAGGAAGTGAGAAAGGTACTTTGGTGAGTATGGATAATGACATTTTAATGCACTTAAGGCACAAGACAGCACTCCTAAAGACCAACTCTAGTTTGCATGCCTTATTGATAGACCAACTTTATGTCTTTATTTAACAATATTTATCAAGGTTGGGGAGTTTGTTAGGATTCCTCCATTCCACACCCTCTCCTCATAGCTTAACAACTGGCAGAGTTGCCAGCCTGTGTCTCTTCCTCAGATTAAACTCCTGCTAATAACACATGAGCAGATTCTAATCACTACTCAGTACTAAAATGTACCAGATTTCCACTGGTGCTGTTGCCTACATGCCACCCCTACTACAGTGAGTTTTAGTCAGTAAAATGAAAAACAGAAGAACCAGAATCACCACCTTTCCAATGTCACTTGAGAAAAAAATGCAAGTTTAGAATTTGTAACATTTGAATGCAAAGCTGGGCTTTTTTGTGCAGATTTGAACCTTGTGGAAACCCCCCAACATCTTCATATATTCAAAGTTTCAGTTTCAGGCAACTTTATATCCACTGAAATCACTAAGCATGGAATCGTGCAATTGGGAGATTTCTAAAATTTAAGTATTGATTTTCCTGTTGGCCTGTTGGCCTGTTTAAGTATTGATTTTCCTGTTGTCATTTGCTTCTTGAAGGATTACAACATCAGTTTGGAACTGGCATTGTTTCTTGCTTGGATTAGAATAGTCTGTAGCTGATTATTATGCCATCAAATGCATATATACTTTATTTTTTAACTCAGAGTTGAAGCCTGTCAAGAGTTTTGGAGCTCTTTCATTAATATGTTATTGTACTGACAAAACACCTAACTGTTTTCAAGTCCTGTTGGTATAGTGCTGAGTAGTAGCCGATTCCTTAGGATCCTGAGTGTCATTCTGTGCTGCTTTCAGTGCTACTGAATTCAAGCCTCAGTCAATTGGATAAAAAAAGTGTTGGCAAGATCTGTTGGGACCTGCAGCATGTTTTGGGTAACCAGATACTGGAATGAGAAAAGCTACTCTAATGCTGAAGAAGAGAAAAAGATCGAAGCTCATTAAGAGATGCAGTCGTAACAGCACTACTTTAACCTAGTTAAATTGTTGTGCTACAGCAGAATACTGAGATTGAGCCTTTAAATCTGTATTTCAGTATACTCCAGGACTATCCTCTAAAACTGAAAGCAGTAGTAGTACTTTTGGGTCATAGTCAAGATTAATATTTAATAATCAGAATCATAATATTAGGCATTTCACCCTGAACTTGATATTGGTGGGAGGGAGTTGCTGTTTAAATACATAAACCAACTTTTTTTGTCCTGGTTTGTGCAAGATAGGTCTACATGACCAGGACTGCTAATGTAAAGAGAAAAATACCAACAGTTTCACTAATAAACAAGTGAAAAATGTTTACATGTAACAGGAGGACTTCAGGCAGCATGCTTTTTTCATGCTTTGAATTTTTATAGAAAATTTAAGGTGTAATTATGTGACCTTAAAAGTAATGTTGAGCAGAATAACTGACATATAATCAAAATACTTGTGATTATAGCATCTGTGCTATCTAGTAGATTCCACAGATAGCATGGATCATGCCAGCAATGCAGTTAACTGGGCTTCAACATGTCCTACTTACCCAGAGTCCTCTTGAGTTTATACTCAGTCTCTGTGTACATTCCAGCCCACACCTTCTTATGAGCAATTCTGTGAGCTAGGGCAAGCTGGATGGATAAGATGGGACATGTAGTACCCTATTTTCTGATTGCTGGATAGCTATATTTTAAATCTCGTGCTGTGCTTTCAGTTCCCCAACCTAACCCTGCCTTTTCCTTTTGAAGTTATAGGTAAGATGACACACAAATATCACGTTCAAAGTTTCTGCACAAACAACAGTCTGTCACTGGGCATGATCTGCTGATGAACACCTTCCATGTAGTGGAACCTACTGTGTGTGAAGTGCTGTTAGTGTGGAATCATTAGGAAATGAAAAATACTATTTTCATCCTTCTACATAATTTTATGTATATAAGCTTTATATCCTATTGCTGATATAGCTGAATGCAGTATCAAGTCCTCAGGCTTATCAGCTTTTGGTAATTTTAATCATAAGAACATTTTCCTAATATGAAGTGCATCTTCATATTATACGGTGTATGTGGTACATCATGTATCATATTAAATCCTTTTGGGAGCTAAGTTATTCAGAAGATATCCCAGGGAGGGGACCAGGGAGTTGGATACAACATAAATCCTCATCTGTGGCAGGAAGATACTTGGAGAGATGTGGCTCTGAGTAGGAAGTATGTCTAGCAGAGGGCAGCTGTGGATGCCAGGAGCCATTCCACCTTGTCAGCACAGACATACAGGAGATGTAGCCCCATAGTGGTAGTGGTATCCCTGCACCAGCAGCAATATCTTACTTTCATTCCAGCAGCTCTTCAGCACTGTGCTGTCTGATCCCACCTGACAGATCTCCCGCTAAGAGGCGAGGGGCTGTGCCCTTGGCTCTGGTAACCAATGCCATGTACCAAAGGTGGGAATTACACCCTACAGGTGTGGTGCTCCTGTACATGCTTAAAGCTCACTGTTAGTGACTTCACAGCATTCAAGACACTTGGGAATAAAGGTGAGAGTGAAGATAAGAGGTGTGCTATAAAACACATCACCAAACATTACGCTGTGTCTTGTACTACACTTCTGTGCGTGTTTTATGCCTATGTCTTGAATCAGATTTTGATCAAAAGAAATGCAAAGACTAGAGCTAGCTTCAGAACAAATATTTCATCCATCTGTTTGGACTTTTACTTCGTAGAAGGTGTCACCTTTCAACTACTAATGCCACCTTCAGAGCTCTTGTGCAAGATGGTTATTTATGGTTGGAGGGAATCATTTACTACACAGTTAATCTTCATTTTCTCTTATTGAACATTTTAGTACTGCTCAAGATGAGTATGTTTTACTTTTCGTGTCTCTTATTTTTTTAGATTATATTAGTGGATTGAGACTGAAATTTCTGGTTATCTGACTTTTTAGTCAGATAATTCCACTAGGTAACTGTTCTTCCTCCAACTACTTTTGTGAACCTGGTGTCAGAAGCTTGGAAGAAAAACCAGACTGCATTTATTTATTCTCTACAGGCCAAAAAATGTGGGATTTAGAGCAAATAATCATTGTCTGGCTGACTTTCTTGAGCATCCATGTCAATTCACCCTATAAAACATGCTTTTCATGTACTACAAAGTCTTTTTGAGGCATCTGGGACCTAAGCATGGGTATACCAGCACCAGTACTTAAACCATTAAGAGATCAACCTTCTGACATGAGAAAACAAGCCACTTGGTGTAGTCCATATAACAGCTTTTGAATCATTGGAAAGTGAGTTCCCAAAAAGGAGGAGAGAATCAAAAAGTAAGATCCTACAGTGAAATCTAGAAAATATTCCCCCCCTCAAATACTTCACAATACTCACATTTATTTGAAAATTAATCATGTACCAATGTAATATACCCCAATACACCCAACTCCCATATTTAAAGGGAGATGGTTTATGACTTACATGCCCACTTCAGATATTTTTAGAAGTTTCTAGAAAACATTGTCTTGCTAGATTAATTGCCTCCAGGAATCACAGCTTGGATTTTTTTGCTAATATTCATTAGAAATCATACACCATTAAGGTATACAGGTAATGCTTGAATACAAAGAGAAGTTGCCATCCTTCCATAACCCAGGACATTGGTTTGGTATCGTCTTTTCAGGTACCATACTTCCATGGCAAGGCAAAATGGTTTTAAGTGGCTTTACTGCCTGTGTTAAAGGATGAATGCAACTCTTCCACAGAAATATGTAGTAAGATCTCTGTGTACTGACATTTTTTAGTGCCTCCAGATCACAATTTCTATGGGTTTCAGCTACATATTCTTTTCCTTACTGCTGCTTATGTGAAGCTGAACAGGCTGCACTTGAATATTTAGGCCTCACCTTTTCTGAGAACTTCATTCATAATGATCATATGTTCTGCTTGACTGACAGTTTGTGGTAGGGCAATTCATTAAGGTTAATTGAATTCTGAAGGGAGCAAAAAATATATCTTTGGACATGAGTGTGAATTATTGAGAAATAGTGTAAGGTACATGCTTATAATTTTCAGAGAGTATAAAAAAGAACGTACTGATTTTTAAAACAACAAAGGTAATTTCACGTTTGAAATAACAGAGTTAAGAATCAGTGTGGAATTAAAAATAACACCTTTTTCTTCCTTGTTAGCAATTATGATTGTTTAATCAATAGCGGGCAGGAGAAGTGACACAAAAACCTGCATCTCTACTGAAGCAGACAGGATGTTGACGTTTAAACAAATGCTTTAAACATGCTGTGCTTACTCTTCTAGTTTTAATATTAAAGGCTGGTGTGGGAGCTTGTCTTATTTTATCATTCATATCAATCTTGCATGCACAGCAAACTTAGGGTGATTATTTTTGTTATTTTTTACATGAGAGAGGACCACAAACCTATCAAATCCCACTTTTCTTTCAAGATATTGACTGAAAGCTCTGTAACATTTGGGACTTGGGAGACATTTCCATTGATCTCAGCTGCTATGAGCATGGGTAATAGTCAGAATAACCCAAAACAAGCAACCTGCCAGGATTTCTTCATCCTAATGATTTGTATATGAAACTTTTCAGCCACACCGTTGGTAGAATTTGTGTCTGCACTGATTTTTGGGAAGGGAAATAGTTTCATTGTGCAAAAAGATGAAAATGTAGCTAGTAGAGATATGCCATTTAGCTTTCAGCTGCATGGACTGGGCTCTGTTACCACTGCAGTTCTGACAACGTGGTGGTCATCATGGGCTAGCTGTAAGGCAGTGTACCTGGCTTCCCTGGTGGATTTTGGCTGCGGCAGGGAGCAAAACCATAGCATCACCCATGGAAGCTGCTCTGTTTAGCTGAGGATGCTTCTGCAGAGGACAAGGAGCAGCAAGCATTTTAGTTTCTACCGGTTCAGGTACTTAGTAACAGGCAGCTGTGGGAAAGAGCCCTTATTTGTAGAGGTGTTTCACAGTCCTCTTGCTATTCCAGAACAAGTGCCTGTCTAGAAAGGAGGAATTTTTTGTGACACAGTTCTCTCTTTCAGTGCCTAATTCCAAACTAGCTATAAAACTATTGATCTGACATATTGGCAAGGGCAAAACAGCCTCAGCTCTGGGCTATTTTACTTAATTTGTTGCCAATTAACACAAACATCTAATGACCGATTTGGGTATTGAGGATAAAAAAAGAATGTAAACAATGAAGCACTGAAGAAAACACCCATCCCCTCCCTCCCTCTCTCATCTAGCTGCAGCCAGACCCAGATCCCTCTCCCCTCCTGCCCCATGGAGGTTAAGTGGTGGATGCAGAAGTGGGGCACAGAGACTTCTTTCCATCTCTCCCTGGCTAGTGAGCAGGAGTAGCTTTGCTTCTTCCCCTCTTCAACTGTCAGTTCAGGTAAGGTTGGCCAAGTCTTAACCTGTTTTACAAGGGAGGAGCATTCTTTGCAGGTGTAGTTTATGTGTGGAATGGGATACAAACCCACAACACCTCATCCGAGTAAGCAAGGAGAAAGAGCAGCTTTGGGGCTGCTTGAAACCCTGCTGTCAGGTCACCCAGCCCGCCAAGTCTACCAGGCTTTCAAGCCTACCAATGTGTATGGGAACAAAGTACTCACAGGGCACAGGTAGTCACAGGAATCTCTGTGGTTGTGGTTGATAAATATTTATAGGCAAGTGCTTCTGCCATCATTATATGGATTTTAAAACAAAGATCTCTGTGTGAAATTGAAACTTAACGTTTCATCCACCTTGTTTGCAGTGCAGGAAAAAACAGAGGTTTTGACCTATTAAAATGATGGATTGCATCTCCTTGAAGGATGATTATAATTAGTTGAATAAATATCTAGAAAGTAATGAGCTGTAAAGATACTACTATCCAGCTTTCACATATAGTAATGAAAGTAATGGAAATTATTGGTGTGCTCATTTACCAACCACGATGATGATTGTACTCGATATCTGTAGTGATATAAAATGTGATAAAACACTTGTGGTTTGAAGATGGTTCTTTGTAAATTTGTGGTAAGTTTGTCCAACCAATTATGAATTAAAAATTAATTACTTTTAAGTTACTTGTAAGTGTTGTCTATCTTTCACCGTAAGTAGTTTGAATATGCTTTTCTGACTGCATCAGACATCAAAGTAATCAAATTGAAAATTTTCTCATCACAGGGTAATTGAGAAGCAATGCTTATCTTCAGTAGAAATGATTTTGCTTTGTCTAGAAGAATGCTGTTTGTGGATTTAAGGGTAATGCTGAGAGAGAAAAATTTAGACTTGTTTTCTGTAAGCCTGTGGGGTTTGTTTTTGTGGTGTGGTTGTTGGTGCAGTTATCACTGCATCTCTCTACAAAAGTTGCCCTGTCAATTTTTTATATACTGTGATGATTATGACACTTTATTAAGCATAAATGTAAAAACTATTTACACATTACTAGACATGAATAGGTACATTTGTTATATGATCGAAGGCAAGTTCTATACTGTTATTTCTTCCTCTAATTCTTTTACCTTGTGGAGGAATTTTTCTTGTGTGTTTGATGGATGGTTTGTTCATTGGATTTATTCAGACATTAGAAATGATACTATTCAGAACTTATTATCCTTGTATCTCAGAAGAGTTTACAAGTTCACGCATGTCATAGGATATGTTTATGTTCCTTAGGGAGGAATACATAAAACGGTATTGTATAAGAAATGAAAAGATAGAAGGGAAATGAAGGTCAGGCAAATGGGTTTCAAGAAAAGATCTGATTCTGGAATGAATATAGCCGTTCCTTTTTTTTTTCCCATATCAGGAATCTGGTTTTCACCAGATCACCAGATAATTTTCACCAACTGATCTAAAGTGGATTTAAATACCAGTTTAGTTGAATGACTAAAGTGTCAGGCTTTGAATTATTATAACTTATGACTGTCAATTTACCAATACAAAATAAATCAATATGACCTTCATCTGAATGATATTCAGGGTACCAGCAAGAGGCTTGTATTGATTTAACTATGTGATTGTAGATATGCTGATGAAATTTGTGTAGACTAGACCCTTCCTGGTTTGGATCTGTGCAGGACTAGCATTGGGTGGTAAGGATTAAAAACATAGTCATGAATTTGGAGTTTACTTCTGAACTATCCACAAGGAAGTTCTTGTACTTGATTGTATTAGTGTTCATGTGGTATGAGAACAACTCAAGCTGTGTCTGAATGAGACAAATGTCAGTGGCAGTAGAAGCTAAGGTGTTCCCACTCTATGTCATACTGACACATCTGTTTCTCAGGTCTCTGTGTTCCAGGCTATGACGAGAATTAATACTTTTTAAAAAAGTGCCTTTTTAAAGTGGTTTTGAAAAAATGGGAAATTCTTCATTTCCATAGCTGCCTCTAGCTTTAAAGGTAATCAATATCAGTAAGTAACTCCAACTTTGGTCATTCTTAAAACCTAATGTTTTTTAATGTTCTGCCTATTTATGCCTTTCTCCAGTAGTCCAGTTCTTACCTTCTCTGGGCCAAGATACCATCCAGCTCTGGGATCAATTAGGCTCTTTCATGAATCACATCCATGTACCTCCAGAATAACATGGGAAGGCCCACGAGCTGTATTCCAAAGGGGGAGCTTTCTAGCCCCTGGTTTACCGACTTCCCTCCCTTTCAGCATATGAGTGGACCCTGACATTGCAATGTGGCTTCCTTTTAAATTTTAAACTGCTTTCTGGAGTGTTCCCCTGGGTGTTGTAAAGAAAACTTTAATCTCATGGCTGTGCTGAGAGGCATGAAGCGGGTCCCATGGTAGTTGCTTCTGACAGGGAAATAGATGCTGCCTCACAAAACAAGTTTGAATTTTACTCCCAAAGTCTCCAGGCAGTTCCTTTTGTAGCTTAGCTATCAGGCATAGAAAACACATGAAAAAACCAACATAAAACAAATAAATATGAAAAGAACTTAGCAGAAACTGCCTTTCTGTTGCATGCACCAAAATCCACAACATCTTAATTTTAAATCTGCCTCGTGATTTCAGACACCAATATTTTATTTCCAGCTTGAAATATATTCACAAAGTGTTTTAAAGACCTCTCAATGAAAAGGTACTGGGATGCCCAGGTTGTTGTGGCTTGCAATCAATAACCACTCCTTTAATAACATAGTACATGGTGGCAAGAAACATAATGGAAATGTCTTTCTCTAAATCAGAGGATAAGCCCAGGAAGGAATGGAAGCTAAATTCCCCAGATCAATAGCTACTGTAGTGTATCTGTCACCACCATTGTGTGGCAGGAAGTGTGGTTCAAACAGAAGTAGTTATTAATACATTATCAAATTTCAGATGTTCAGTTTCTTGAAGATACTTTTTTAGAGCACCTGATTAGTGGTCCTGGCTTTAATGATGCACTTTAAAAGTCACAATAGATCTTGGATTTTCTTTCTCTGTTGTTCTCCCTGTGTATATCCATGGACCGGTTTCTCCAAAGGAACTGGATTGACTTGCATAAACAGCACAGGAAAGTCACAGCTTCGGTAGTTTCTAGACCTGCAAGCAAGCACTTTGAGCACTAGTTTACCCTTCCTCTTTTCTGAGGGAAGAGACCTGTCTGTATGAAGCAGCTAAGCACAAGCAGTGTTATGCTGACTCTGAAATATAGCAGGGCAGGGCAGAGACGAGGGGAGAGGATGAAAGCATCTTGCATTGTTGAAGATGCTGTGGATTACCTAACTGGACTGGATTCTTGTTTTAACAGTATCTGTGATTTGTGCTGCCCTTGCACATCACTGTATGCCCCTCTATCAGCCTTTGAGTGGCAGAATACTTAAACCAATTAAAAGACTTTGTGGGGGTGAAAAAAAAAAAACAACAATTAAAAAGGAATCTGTAAGGTCTGGAAAACTGTATGTCTTTTCTGCAGAGTAAGAACATGTTTCTCACGTAAAGTGAATGGATACCACTCACTGTCTTTCATGGAGCTTCATGATTAATACCAGCTGAGGATGTCTCTGAGATTTGCTGCCTCTCTCCACTTAATGAGTGTTTGGAGGAGGAAGTTCACTAGGAAAGGTAGGAGGACAACGACAAAGTATATTGGTTGCTTAAAGGTGACCTGCAAATTAGTTTGATGTTATTTGATGATACACGCTTGATACCCCCAGTAATAACCATGCTTTCAGCATGTTATTATCCAGCCTTGCCTGGATCACTGCCCTGTATTCATAGACTGACGTCACATCAAATCTGCTGGACCACAAGGCAAGCTAATAGTTAAGGGTCATTTACTGAACTGCAGAATTGGTAAAGCATTCACTTTTAACTGTATTAAATATTTCTAAAAAGCTTTTTGGACAGAACTGTGCTTTATGGAAAAGACACTCAGGTTTTTTTTTTTCTTTTTTTTAAATCCCCATCTTGAAAAAGCTTAATAAAAGCCCTCTCCTGTTTATGGCCTGCTTGACAAGGAGAAGATTAGTAGGAGCCTTAATATACTAGTGTCAGCCAGGAAGTTATCTTCTTTGGGGCTTGCCTAGTATTGGGCTGTCCTGGAAGGAAAAAGGGAGAGAGATTTGTGGGAGGAGGGTAAGGTTTTTCAGCACATTAGGATGAAATTAAACTATTCAGAATGAGCCTGACAATCTGTAGGGCCAGACACATGAAAATACATTTCCAAGGAAGAGGAATTATGCAGAGGAAACCAATACAATGATCTCAGAAACAGGATTTTGAAGTAAAGAAGGAGGTAACTAGACTGTTAACTCCTGACGTGAGGAAACTTTCTCAAACCATCAGTCTCTGCACATGCAGAAAGATGCGACTTCTTCTCCATGACAACATGGAAGACTATATGTCTGTCAAGGCTTTCGAATGACAGAGGTGGTAAAGCAGTGAAATTGATTAGTTGGGGAAACAGTGGGATATTCATGGTATGATAGCCTCAAGAATAGCT
>NW_009942319.1:116002-135800 GCF_000696875.1 Nestor notabilis | reverse complement strand
AATGCCATCAGATATACTTGATGTAGCCATTGACCAGAAGGCTATAAGGGATCATGTCTCAGTGTCTTGTCCTCTACTTTTTTTGTGTATGACCGTGAAGGTGAAAGGAAGGTCAGAGTGGAGGGGGTGCAGAAAAGATTTTGGAAGAAGTATATCAAAGATTTTAATTCCCAACTTCCTATCTCAGGGATGGGTCCATTAAATCATTACAACTGAAAATATTTGGCATATCGAAATATTTAGTTTAGGTAACCCATGAGCTGCCTGTAGATAGACCTGTATAAACAAGCAAATGGAGAAATTCTGCCAAAGATTTCGGAGACAACCTAGTACAGGAAACCATATAACCTTCTTATTAAACCTTATCATATATCTGCTTATGTATTAATAGAGCAAGTGAACTGTACTGGAATTTGCTGTGCCTCAAGCAAAGATTATTTCCACTTTCTTTGAAGGTGAATTGTCTATCTCTCTAATCCATCAGAACTGGATGCTCTGTACATCTGAATTATTAGAAAACGCAGTGTCAAAATTGAAGTCCTTATTTGCAAAAGTAATCTTTTAAATCCGAATGCTGGTAAGAACTATAACTTCATACTTTTATCAGGGTTTTACATCTACATGAACTCCCACAGGAAATAATATTCACACTTAAAAAATATATACGCTAGTCCAATAAACACTGATGAGGTGGGCATAGGCAATAGGATCAGCCATTTATGGAGAAGCAATACATTATTCAGTATAGAAAAATGTTAATATTCATTTGGGTTTTTCAATTTGGTCTTAAAGTTACATTCAAACCCTCTGCATGGGTATTGAGGTCGAGCAATGCCCATTATGTGTCCTTAAATAGCAATTTGTTACATTTACATGCACAGAGAATGATGGGTTTGTACAAATTCTGAGTTCCATACATAAAATATGAAACTGTTAGGAAGATAGAGTGGCCACCTTTCTGGAGTTGAATTGCCTTATAATTCTGAAATACAACAAAATGACCCAGGGCATGCTATAAAAATCTTAATTTAGGAAAATGCATGTGTGAAAGTTATTTGATAGCAAATGGTTATTATTTTCTTCCGTATCGCTAGAGACAAATTGGTAGGAGATGGATTTTGGTTTTATTCTTAGTAGAAAGTGTGCTTTTTTAAAATAAAACAACCCTAATCTGTTGTCAACTGGAACCTTGTCTGCAGAGTCCCAGCCTAAAGCAACATATTTGCAGTGAAGTTTTAAATCCCTTGATGTATCTGTGTTTGTAATGGAAATGCTAACATAACCTCAGCAGTTACAGGGCAAACAATATTGCAATAATAAATAATGAACAAAGTGCTTTAATAATTTGAAGGAAATCATGTCATGGGCAAGATTTTATGACTAAATTATATGGGCAGGAACCTATCAACAGACATGCTGCGTAAATACCATAAATAGATGGAGTAAGGATGGGTGTTCATGAAGCTGAAACTACAGTTTGCATGATCTAGGAGGTAAATGCTGAAAGAGACTGTAAGAAATTAGGTAGAAGCCTCAGGCAAATGAAAAACCAGAATAGATTATCAATGTGTCAGTTTTTAATCAATGGCTATTATCTCTAGTGCTAATGATCTGTACAGTACCTCACTAAATCTGCTGGGCTTCTGAATATGGATGTTTTGGTTAATGACCCATTATGTGGTCTGTTGGTAAAACTTCTTCCCTTCTAATTGCTAAATTTTTATATTGAGAGATATATATATATATGTATAATTCCTCCTCACCCTCTCCACCCCCCCGTTTTTCTTTTCACTACCATGCATAACATGATTGAATGTTTTCCTCTTCATAGCTTAAGGAATTTCTCTGGCATGGTCTGGATCTGGTTCAGTGAGGCTAGTGTCTTCTTTCTGACAGTTGCTCATACTCACTGCATGCTTCTAAAATGATGCAATGACTCACAAAATAAGTAAAGGCTGATTAATTTACTCCTTCCTGATCTCTAATACCAACAATGAGTTTTTGGAGTTACATCTTGAAGGACATCTGTTTTCCTTCAAAAGGTGAAGGGCTTGATCCTCAGTTAACTCTAGCCTTTGGCTGAGATCAACAATGCAGGTTGAGGGCAGTGACCCCTGGCATGCCTTAGAGCTACTTGGTTTTTAAAGCTGTGAAGAAGTGTCTATGGTTAGGACTTAAAGAGCAGTCAGGATGTGGGAAATAGCCTCAGCTCAGCACACTGCCCATACAGCTCCTTCTGTCGACAACAGGGTACGGAAGCAAAAGAACCATGTACCTATTATACCAGCCCCATCTTAGTCAGAAAGGGTCACAGGCAGTTTTCTATTGTTGGCCTTGATAATCTTAAAGGTCTTTTTCAACCTAGTTAATTCTATGATTCTGTGATTCTCTAAGGGGTTGTTAAATAGGTAGCAAAAAGACTTTTTAGGTGGTAGTTCAGTACTAGGGAGACTTTATATAAGTGGAAGTCCTGTCTTCTTTCTACAGTGGCTGTACTGTAGCACCACAAGAAGTGGTGCTAAGGCTGAGATTTGGGTAAGACTGTACTACTTCCATGTTTCTCTGAGCAAATGTGGTATTTTAAAAGGTGGAGGTTTAAGCGGTCAAAACCTGTGTTTGTTTTTGTCTGTGCAGGACTTGGTTTTAAGGGCTAACATCACAGCTGGCATTCAGAAATGCCCTGGTAGCATATAGCAGCTCTTTCCAAATTCCTAGCATGTTTTTCTTCTACTTGTGACATACAGGCAAGTTATGCCAGTGTTAATGTATTCGGTTTGTAGCTATCTGACACTTCAGCAGACCTTACCCATGGCAATAGGATTGTCAGGCTGCTGTGCAGTCAGAAATGAGGATGGCAAAAGAATGATCCAGCTTAGCCTATAAAGCTAGAGGTAAGGCAAGGAGGTTAGACTAACCGAAGTCAATTTGTGAACACCCTTCATCAAGGAGTCTTACATCTAGAGAGATCATGAAATTTATCTTATAACCCACAGATTTGTCTATTGCTTCAAAACCATCTTTCTGTGTCTGTAGCCCTTCAGGTAACAAGGGTTTTAGTTCAGACACTGAGATAGCAAACTCTGTTTGGTGATCATCTCAGTGCATGTAGTTTTCTGGCCAAATTAATTTTAAGAGATCTGAGTAGACTCATTTGTGACAAAAAGAGGCTGTATTGCTTTAATACATAAAAAGATTATAATTATTATTAATATTATTCTCAGTGCTTTAGATATTCTTTGAGAGATCACCCTTTGTCTATTTTCAAGGCTGCCAAATTCGGGTACTCTGATTTGATAGCATTTAATATGCCCCTCTTAACTCATCTGTTTAGAGAAAAGCGTGGCAGATGTTCTTTAAACTCTAGGGAAGGCTCTGTGAGCCTTTACCAGGAAATTTGTGCTCACACCCTGTCACAATGCAGTAAAGGGGTCTTTTTTCTAGTGCTCTCCTAAAACCGGCACATACAGTGCTAAGGGTTCTTGATATATGAAAATAGATTTTCCCACAATTTCAGGTCTTGATTTTTGGGGGGTGGAGGGGGAAAGGAGGGGATATAAACATGGGAATGCTAAAATTATGTGTGTTCTCCAAACTTGTTACTTGCATTTAGGCAAGGTGAAAGCAGAAACTTATCCTCTATTAAGTTTCTATAGTCAGCATTGTATGTTAACACTATGGATTCAACTAATATTTTCTGTCATTATAGTTTAAATAGCTTTAATGATTTAGAATCCTATTAAATAAGAACATAGCTCTTCTCCTGTCTCAGGACTTAGCAGTTTAAATTAAGCAACGTCTGTTATACATTACAAGGAATGCAAGGATAGCTGCACTTGCAAGACAATTTCAGTCTTGGGCTGTTGGTTTTACAATTCATTGTGAGATTTGAAGACATACACCGTTTAGGCCATGCTGAAGGACTGCATTGTATCTGTATAGCTCTTTGTTACTAACTGTTTGCTGTTTCTGGTACCCATCACTAGTTTGTACTCCAGTGTTTGACAGCTTCTGTTTTTGTTTCTCTTTTGCGAAGCTCTTGTGTGGTCTCGAGCATGATTAATTCTGTTTTGTGCTCAGAATTACTTGGAATATTACCTTAGGTTCTGTACTGCTGGTAGAGATATCTCATTCTGTGCTTTTCAGTGACTAATTCAGCTAAAGTGACTTTATTAAGGTCTTTTGCAGGAATTGATAGTCAGATGCAATTCTTCCACCCCATAACCTCCTGTCCCCCAAATTATTTTTAGTAAATGAGATTGTATTATACAGCATATAGAAAGTGTGCCACAGTTCCTATTTTTCAGAGTGGGAAGGAGGATGACAATGTTCTAGGAGAGAAAGAAAATGGAAAATGCCCCTTCCCCCCCCCAACCCCCCCAATATTCATGTGTCAAGGCTTCTCCAATAGAAGATTTGAGTAGAAAAATCACCCAAATCCAAGCTTGTAGCTAGAGATACCAGGTATTACAAGCACTTGATGCCAAGCATTCTGGAAAATCCTACTTGTGCCTTTTTCTAATGCAGGACAGATGCTTACACTCCCTTGTAAAGTTCAGTTACTTGTAGCACAGACACTAGCTACATCTCCAGCAAGTATTAACGAAAATTAATACTGAGCACTTCAGCAAATGTACTATGAAGACATTGTGTAAATTACTTTTATTTTGCTTGGGTGGTTTTTTTACTTATTTTCTGTCTCTAGTTAATAATATCTACCTTCTTATTTAAAAAAACCAAAGTCATCTGTTGTGGTGGCAGAAATCTGCCTGATAGCTGAATTTGACAGTTTGAAATGCTGTAAGTCTGACAGAACAAAGACAGGCACTGGAAATGAAGTGTTGTTTCCGTGTTCAAACACATCTTTAAGTAAAGCTTGGGAAGGGGAAGGTTGTTGGTGTGCCATACCTCACAGAAACAAGCAATAAGAACTGTATTAATACCAAGACATTCAACTCTCCTACTGTAACAGTGTGCGTGTGTAACATATTTCCATTTAAAGTGGCAGGATCCGTTTACGTGCTGCATAAAACACAGTAAGATCTCTTGAAAACTTTCAGAACAGCTTATCTGTACATTTGGCAGCATTTGTAAACATCTGAGGATGTCAGATGTGCATCAGGCACACAGAGTGTTAGGTATGAGATTGTAAGTGAGAAGAAAGAAGATGTGAGGAAGAGCTGGTTGCTTTTGGAGGGGTGGTTGTGTCTGTGAAAGCCTAGTGGGATGTTGTCCATGTTCCTGGGAAGGAAAAACCCTGTTACGAGATCCATCTGCTTCTCTTCCAACTCTGGCTCTGCAGAGCTCTGAAAGCTCGGCTGAAGGCAGCAGGCACTGTAAAGCACAACAGTCAGCCACTTAGGTCAAAACCAGAGCACTGATGGATTGTCAGTGTACCCCATTGCTAACTGACTGGCCCACTCTCAGCTGTTACCAATAGTATTTAATTTGGATTTCACACCTGTGAGGTCTGACCTCTTTGTATCAGCTGGTCCTTGGCTGCTGCCCTTTTTAGTCCTTTCTTTGCAGCTCCTCCCTTTTTACCTCTTGCAGTTCACAGAAATCATCGGAGTTTATGTTGTGCTTTTTTTCACCTTGCTTTATCTTAGGAAAATATGTTCTGCAGGAGGGAATATGCCCTGAAAGGTTGAAGAAACAGAGGATGGAAGGTAGGTAGTGGAAGGAAAGGAGGGAAATGAAAAGGAAACTTGAGAGACCTTTTCATCAATAAGCATTAATGCCTTGACAATTATTACTGCTTTTTTTATTCCTTGTACACTATTCTCTGAAGAATAAATGCCAACTTCCAGATTTTGTTATCTTGGTAATGCATTTACTTCAGAAATAATTTGGGAGTTAGTTGGAATGGATGTTATTTAATGCAACTTGTTTGCCACTGGGGAGGAAGACAGTTATGAATAGTCAAGCTTTTTGTGTGTGTGTGTTCTGTGTTGGTTTTTGTCTTGGTTTTGGTTTTTTTGTTGCTTTATTTTTTAAAGGGTAAGCACTGCAGTCTTTCTTTTTACCTTGTCAATCACATGTAATTAGTACTTTCTGTGCTCAGAGAGTTTTCACTGTCATGTAGATTGATTGGAAAAAGGCATGTTCTCTAAGGCCTTAGTTCTCCATATGAATTAAATAGTCTTGCTATTCAAGCTAGTAAGAGCAGGCTTTGACACATGTTACATATGTATACTTTCTGCAGTGTTTGGAAGGCTACTTTGACTTTCATGGGATTTAGATCCAAGTCATAATGCCTGCTATCATAAACATAAGTGATCCTTTATAATAAAACATTTGGCAGTATTTACCATCAGAAAAGCCTCTTCACAGAATATATGCTATTTTCTGCCTTCTGCAAGCTATCACTCTAAATTTGTATTTAATTGGCACCTACACCCTATTGAAACTGGCGTCCCACCTTGTGTGTGGGCTAAGTGCCATGCTGACAGATGGACATCAGTGGTGGTATGTTGGAGAGCCAGTTTTCACATTGCATGTAAGTCTGCGTGGCTACATTTTCCTTTGTAAAAAGTGAATTTGAAAATCTTACAAGGATTTTCACGTTTAAGGTGAAAAGGATGCACTTGTGCCTTCCAACTCAATGGTTGGAGAGTATGAAAAAGTATTTCATAAGTAGTATGAAACAGATGCTTAGCTATGGCTAGCCAGGGCTGCTATTCGGAGGGAAGGTTATCTTCATCTCCACCCTTGATTAGCTCTCCACAGGGCACACTATGACTTTTTAGTGACATTATTTCCATGGCTAAGCCAAGTTTCTTGTGGAATACCTTTGCTGGATACAGAAGTCTGATCTGCACTGTGTCCCATGTAGGTGTCTCTCTATTACTTCTGCTCAACGGAAGCTTTATAAAGACAGCTTTGGCGAAAGAGTGTAATTCTGATGGTGATTTAACTCCTCAGTGAAGCGAAGATGTTAAGAAAAAGAAATCAGTAAATATGGTGTCGTCTTATTCTGCAGCATTTAATATACATTTCAGTACTCCCTGTTCAGTGTTTCTTTTCCTTTCTTCAGGCAATTAGCTGCTAAGATATAAACATAATAAAAGCTAAACTGTACAAGAGAGAGGATTTCATCCTTTTGCTAATGCAAGTACAGACTTTAAATCTCAACCTGAATACTCTTTACAGATTGACAAGGGGTACATTATTCTAAGTCACTCTGTATTATGTGTGAAGAGTGCCCCAGCTGTGTCACTGCTGAGGTTAAAAGGTGTTAGTGCTTGCTTCTTTTAAATGAGCATAGTAAATGAAAGTGAACAATTAAGTAAGAAATTTGGCTTGCTATCTCTGCATGCTGTGTTTTATTGTGGTGTTGCCAGCTTCTCTGAATGAAAATACAAGAGCAAATTAAACAGCTTTATGAACTCGCAGGAGGAGCAGTTGTTCTAGTGGCTTTCATACAAATGTCTAATTAATTCTTGAAGTAACCCAAATTGTTCTTTTGTGATCTGTGAATGGGAATTTGTGAGGAATCTGTGCAGATGAAACTAAGTGAAAGGAGAGCTGGGATTTAATGATTAGCTGACAGTTTGCAGTTACTGGGTCCAGGAAATTTTAGTTATCTTTCTCATTAATACTGCATTACAAAGTTAATGAAACATTTGGATGAATATGTTATAAGTAATAAGGCATTAATGTTATTTTTGAGCAGTCAGTTATGCTAATGGGCATCTGTCATTTTTTCCACCAGTGTTTATTTGGAGAAATCCTAAAATAAAGGTGTGTTGCAGATAAAAACCAAAACTTATCAAAAATCCCCATTTGGCTGGTAGCGGTGGACTTAAACTGTGTTACTGACAGAAACAGAATGTCACTTTAGGAGAGAAGTTCACAACCGTGCACCTTTTGCTTCCTTCCTCTAAATGTTTTAGAAAATCTCAGTTTAAAATTTTCACAAGATGTGTTCTTTCTGTTCCACACCAAACCCATATGAAACAAAAAGTTGCTTTAAAAATATATAAAATATTAATTGTTGATAGTCAAATACAAACCAACTTCAAAGCGTGTACTGACATTACTGAATTATTGAAAACCATTAAAAAAATACTTGTTATAACATTCCTATTCACTACACCACTGCTACTGTCTACTTAGACATTAACACCATGGTGTCAAACCAGCAGCACCTTCACAGCTAGTATTAATCCAAACTCTACTTTTGTAAGCAAATTTCAAGTGTATAGTGTCAAGTGTTTGTGTCACAGAAATGTTCTGTTATGTATTTTAACAGTGAAAGCTAACTGATTTTAGGTCACAGTTGATAAGGTTGCTCTTTACGTAGTTTGGAACAGAGCACTCCATGAATACATATGCATGTACTATGCATACAGTTTCATTAACAGGTCTTTCTATAGAGCAGAATAGAGCCAAACAGTGGACAAAATATAAATAACAGAGGAAAGCTTGGCCAGGATATCAAAATGTCTTTTAATGCACAGGCAGCTCTAGATGCTAAATAACATCTATATCTCTCTGGTAAGGGTGCTGAAAGGAACTGTGCATTTACCTAGAGAAAGGAAGATCTTGCTTTCTTCATCTTCAGTTAAATATGTAGTACCTTACAATTTATCCTCTGCTGTATTTAAACTTGGAAGTTCTTTTAAATTAAGAATTCAGCCACTGTCTTTGGACCACCCTTTACTGATTAAGCATAACTTAAATGTTTGAGTTTACTTAGTACTTTTTCCTTTAAAACTTGTGTATACGCCTGTCTTTACAATAACTTAGCTGAAGATCAAACTAAGCTCAATCTAGCTTTAAATCAGCTTGGTTTTAACTTGCTCTTTTTGTAGTGGAGATCCAATTTATTTGATAGCTGAGAAATGTGGCACTAGGCTACGTTTCCATAGATCTGCAAAGCTTTAGTCAGCTGACCCATAAAATGGAAGTGATTTCTTGTAAAAGCAAATCTCCCCACTTCACTGAGGTTAAAATAAGTCCCTTAACTCCTTGATTCTTGTGAGAAGCTGCAGTAAGAATTGCTTTGCATTTTCAAGAAATGCACTCTCGAATAATGACATAAAATAATGTCCAGCCACAATGAAAGCAAATGGGAATTCTCTCTAAAAAAGAAAAGGTTTGGGGATCTTTGGGAGATAAAACTCTTGCTTCTACTGCATGTGTTGCAGTGGAAAAGGTTTTATCTGGGAGAAAAATCTAAATATTGCCTGAATACCATAAAATCCTTAATGGATAATCTAATATTTTACTGTATTGTGGTCTACGGTAGGAATCATTAGTGAATTAATGTGGACAGTGTTGCTCTCAGAAATGACAGGAAGTGATCAAGCAGTACCTCGGTATGATCGGAAGCAGTACCCAAAGGTGTGTTTTCTACTGTAACAGCTTATCACTGCTCAGTTGAATTCATACCTCATATAACTCTGTATGTAATATGTTAAGTAAAGGTAACCTGTACTACAGCAGTAATTGTCACTCAGAAATGTCCCAGAAACACCCTAAGGTATTTATAGTCAATAAATTCACAGAATGAACTGAAAAAAATCAGGATTTCATACGTGTGTGTGCATGTGTATGGTACAGATAAACTTACATCCCAGTGCAGCATTTTATTTGGTGAGAGACTCACAAACTTATGTAAAAAGAAAATGATAGGTTAACTGTGAGGGGTTACACAAAGTCTGTAAATTATATTTTAATAGAAGAAGAAGCTTTGCTTTTATACCAAGCAACAACTGATGGATGTTGTCTGGCCACCTACCTGTTGATAGTGTTCCTCTGAGAAATCTGGGGGAGAAAGAACAGTCTTTGTTGGCTGACCCATGTAAATCTGCTATTAAAAAATTGTATGAATAAGTATATTTTATAATGAGTGACTCCAAGAACTGAAGATGTTGACAACATCAGGGACAGTTGATGGATTATAACGTTGTCTAATTTGTTTGACTGTTTGGAAATCTCCCAAGTTGCAGAAGTGAGTGTCAGAAATGTAAAATAAAGATCACTACTGTATATGCTTATAAGGCATAAGCTGTTGGAATATGAATTCAAAACTCACAGGGCAGTGAATAAGACTGGCATGTATAAGTCTGAAAAGAGAGCTTGGCTCAATTCTCATATAGATGAAGTTAACAGGCATGTATGTGTAGATGTCTTTTATATATGCATATAATGGCTAATACAAGTATGTATTTATTCAATAGAGGTAATAGCTCCTTGTCAGATTGCCGCTTTAGCAATAACTTAAAGTTTTTGAAGGGCCAGAGCAGAGTTGTACGTTTTAATACAGTCAGTATTGGTTCAGTCATCCTTTGCCAAGTACAACCATATGTGGTATAACTAATTCTGTGTAACCCCTTCAGCTTTCTGTCACAGTTATTGTTAATGCACTATATTATTTTCCCAGACCCGTGACTTGCCTCTGATCTCCCACAGGGCTGTAAGTGACAGCTCAGTAAAGACACTTAATGTCTTCCATAGCTGCATGTCAGCTGTAATGCACTGTTTTGCACCTTTATTCAGTAATGGTGGTGGTGCTCCATAGCAACGTCAGCTTCCCAGCTGTGCAGAGGTCTGCTATGGGGAGGCCTACTGGGAGCTATTAGAGCCTATGGAAAATCTCCAGAAAAGATGCAAGGTGCAGCACACACAAAGCACGGGTGAAAGAAGCTCGGCTGCTGTGTGTGCCTGAGCACTGTAATCACTGCTAAGCCCTCATGAATATGCTCGAGTATTGCCAACGGTGCTCCTTTTGACAAAATACTCTTTCTTATTGAGCTGAAGGCAAATATTAATTTATAATGTAATCAAAGGTATAGCTTGGAGTCGCTACTGTGCATGATAACAGTGAGATTTGAGGGAAAGATTTCCTTATGTAAATTGAAGAGTGATAATCTGCATACAGAGGGATTTTGGAGCAAATTTGGACCAACTGCTTCTGAAAATCCCTGCAAGAGGAGGGCAATCCTACCTTCTTCCACTGCCTTTGAAATGTGCCCTGTCCCCCATATAAATACTTTACTTCTTGAACAAAAAAGGGGGAAAAATCAGTGAAAATCTCAAATTGGAATTCTACCTGATTACCCTGAAATTACAGGAGGTACTGGGCTTCTAATTGAAGTAACGAACTTTTATGAATCAAGTCTTAACACACAATCAATCAGTTTTGTTCATTACTTGCTGTTCATGAAGGTAAATAAAGCTAGTTCACAGATCTGCGCTTACCATTCCTGAAATTTTTTAGACTGGAACTTCAGTGTAACAGAATGCTTCACAGTCATTTAAGACTTCAGTGTAAGTTACTCAGTTTAAGTATTAACACTGAGAATGGCTTTTAGGCTTTATGTCTTTCCAAATTGAGGCCAGCTCTCAATTTGAGTGCAAGCTTCTCACAAACAACGTGGCATTTTATGATTGCAAAGCTTCACAACCTGTTGGCTTGTGTTATCCATGTGATTTCTGTGTGATCCCTCTGTCTCTCCCCCAGTTTTTTATTTATATTAGGCAGGCCTGATGTTTGAAATTATGTAGAAAGAAAGTGAAAACCCTGACATAGAAATACTTGGAAATACACTAACTGTAAAGCAGCTTTGCAGCCAGCTTTTTGGTCATTATTGGACTGCAGATGGAGGCTTGAAAGTGGCTTCTTAATTTTAAAATTGAATTTGTGGTTTTCATTGCCTTCCTTTTCTGTGCCTTTTTTTTTTTTTCCCTTATGCTATTTGATACAGGGAAGTTTAGGGGTTTTCCTCTTCTCCAGTTTTGTGATCATTTTAGGCTGTTTAATTGCAGCTAAACTGCAACTCACAAAGGATGCTAAGAGGAAACATTGAAGGCAGTCTTTAACTTCTTGATTTTCAATCTCTAGGATCTTTCCTCTCTCTGAAGGGCTGTATGTAGCTTGTGATAACAAATAAGAATCAAGTATTTTTTGGAAGAAGTTGTTTCCCATGGGAAAACCAAATATAATGTAATTAATATCAATGCTTTCTTGCTTCCCGGTCTGCAGCTGTAGAGACTGAGTGACGCAGGGACACCTGCTTTACTATCTCCATTTATAGATCTGAGGCAACATCAATGCAAAGTGCTTCAGCCTTCCTTTTACACTGAAAGCAGCAGGAGGGTGATTAACAAAAACTGACCATACTGTCCTTTAGATCCACCTGCTAAGGGAATAGACTTAGATTTGTGTTAGAAGCGGATGAATAAAGCGTTTGAAAAGATCCAAAGTGTAGATGTTACATGCACCTCACATGAAGCTTTACAAAATGCCACAAATGGCATCTTAATGCCTCTGGTTCCGCTGAGCAGCACCCCATCTGGCTCGTGCAGGCATACCATCCTCCCTGCACCATTCACACCTGCTTTCGGGCATTGGGGGTCAGCAACTAAAATGTATTTCTGTTTGAGGAGCCCCAAAATAAAAAAATACTGGTTTGATTTGTGGAATCTGATATTTCTGTTTAAGCACTACAGTTATGGAATGCAAAGGAATTGCTTCTTGTAACGTGCAGACCACACTGGCAGATGCTGCAGTGACCAAACTGGATTAAAACACTGATTACACAAATTTAAGAAAGGAAAAATCTATACCAAAAATAAAGATGCAGGTCTGACTTCAGACTTAGGAACCTCCTCACCCAGGAACTGCTAGGACCTGGCCAGTCATGCTATAGAAGCAGCTGTGTGTACCTGCACTGTTCTTGTCCCTTGTCCTCAGTAATGTGGGAGGGTACGAAGCTAGCAAACCCTCTGTTTTGATACATTTTAGTTGGTTTATGTTTTTTTTTGTATATATACATATTTACTTTTTTTTTACTCTATCTGTTTCTACCTTCTTATTTTGCAATTACATAGCTATTGACTATGTGAGCCAATATAATTTCAAGTATTAATATTAGTTCGTATAGGCATTGAAACTATCCTGCCGAGCTCATAATTTCAGTATTTGTTGGCTTTATCCATTGCTGTTTATTACCTACAGGATATAAAGTTTTAATCTGAGACAAAGAAGCTTCCTGTGTAGAAGTAGTTGTAGACCACAAGGTTAAATGCTTTGCTGAACTGGTATTACACAGAGTATCTACACACAAAATTCTTCTTAGATTATTAGAGGAATAACTACAGTTTTTATGTAATCTAATTTCAAAATTCCAGAGCAATAGTAAACTTGCAGGATAATGCTCTCTGTTTATGCAAAAGGCCCTGAAAAAAGACTTATCATCTTGTTTTCATATATTCTGAATGTTCTAAACTGACTTTGTATTGTCAAGGAAAAGTTTGCAGGATCAGATCCTTAGTCCAGCATCTGGCCTGAAGTGTTTAGTGACCTTCTGCACCAGTAGTTTTGTTTTGCAAGGGCTGACATGAATTTTACTTATCTTGACATGTGCAGATTAAGGTGTTCTTTGCTTCATCACCCATGAGAAGTAGCACCCTGAGCAAAGGAGTCAGCAAGTTTAGGAGCATTGGAGGTCTTAGTATCAACATAAATTTTGCCACCAATTTGTTGGGTAATTTAGAATGCCAGGGGTAAGTCGGCTAGTAACATGAGAGACAGAGAGAAAACCCCTTTGTTGGAAGATATTTTACTTTAGCCACTTTGCAGGTTTCTTTATCTGTCTGGACTTGGCTATTATAAAGATTACCTTATAGGCTATTATTTCCTTGTATAGGAACATAGAAATGGCTTTTCATCAGATTTGACAAAAACACCCTAAACTAATCCAAAGTCCTGATGTTTGAGAATCAAGGGCTTGGAAACAAGCAGAATGAATGGAATTGTTTGATTTGGGCAGGGGATTTAGGAGATTTTATTTCTTTACACTGCTGTTAAATCTTTTGCCTAAGCTGCTATATAACAGGTTTTTTAATATTATGAATAGGATTTTGACATGACCTTACCACTCAGCATATGGCATTACAGATGGAGAGTGAAGTCACAGATGAGTGACAAGGAGGAAAAGACTGGGAATGAGCAAAGCCTTTGATATGCAGAGAGGGGAGGAGAAAACAGTCTGGTTTAACAGTTTTCTGATGGACTCCTTTGCAGGCTGCATGTCAGATATGGCTTCTGGAAGTGTTGAGAAGAACAGTTTTATTTCCTTGCAGTTTTGAATCATACTGAAACATTAACCAAGTGTCCACAGTGGGAAGGATTCTGCCGTCCCAAGTCAGTCATCTTCAGGTTAGACTTAACTGTAAGCTTTAACAACTTGAGAAAATAGTCACTGGAGAGCAATGAGCAATGACATGTCCAGAGGGTGACTTCTTCCCAAAATAGATATTTAAGACAATAGATATTTACTTCACAGCTGTCAAAATATCTTACTTCACCACAATCTGTGTTATTTTCAAAGTACAGTATTCAGCAGCTGTGAATGCATCTGAAATGCACGTGCACCACTAAATTAACTGCATGTACCAATCTACAGCGGCGTAACGCAAGGATTACCTACTGGTTCTTTTACTCCAGTGTGTTAGTAAGAATGCTTTCAATTTCAAGCATCTAAGACATTAGCTTCAGCTTCTTGGTATGCAGCACTGTACTGCTGCAAAGCTGTGTGCTCCCAGTCATTTTAGCTTGAACTTTTTATAGAACAAATAGGTTCTTGTTGTACCTGTTGCAGAAAATGGCTGTTTCTCATATTACATAAATTCTATTCTTCATCAGCAGTTCCCATTTAATTTTCGTATTCTGTGTTCTTTTCCTTGTAACTCTCTTCATTCTATACTGCTGTATTCCACATAGGATGTCTCTCTGCATATGAGAGTCATCTCATTACTTAACCCAAATAAAAGGCAGTATCTGCAGTGCTCCTGGGAAATAAAGGTAAAAACCTTTATTTTAAGGGAGTATAAAATCTATACAAGCCTGACTGCATAAATAGGAATGCTGCAGGAAGGGGCCAACCCTCCTGCCATTCTCCCACCACCTGACAGCTGAGAAATGTCCTTCCAGTGGACCTCACCCTGTCTGCCCTGCTGTGTAGGGCAGGTCAGGCTTCTGTAACACGGTGCAAGATTACGGAAGCAACCTATTACAAGTGGTTTCGTTGCAATATAAATCAATTTCTCTTCACTGCTTTATATCATCTTCAAATTATCTTTAACCTCTAACTCTTTCTACACTATGCACTGTGATTTTCAGATTGTTTTATTTACTGAAATAAGATAAAGTAGCCTGAATAGTGCCAGGAAGAAGCATTACCGTGTTCTGAATGAGAGTCATGAATTATATGGAAAGGGGGAAAAAAGAGCAGAAGTTTGTCTTGGTTTATTTTTAATGTCATCATCCAGACTCTTGAATACAGCAGCTAATAGATGGTTCCCATTAGTACATACAGCATATAGAAAACTGGCAATGGATGTGAAATAAATAAAAGATTGATGGGAAATGTCACTTAAATTCAATAGGTCAGATTCTCAGCTGGTATAAAACGAAGCATTGGAGATTTCCACCTCTTTAAGGTCAGGCCTAATGTATTCACAAATGGCTAAGCTATATCTCTATTTTATACAGCTATATAACTTTTTTATTCTTTTCAAATTCATTTTCAATTGATGCACATCTAAAAATCTGTTAAAGATCAGCAGTGGAACAATATAAAAGCTCAGCTTTTTTATTATGACTTTAAATGAATTCTTCATATCAAGTATTTAATAATATAAAATAAAAGTTAAAAAAGTAATCCCTTCAGAGCTGTGATTCTACCTTAACTTTATTTGCTCAGAGAAGGTTTGCACAGAATCTTTGTGTTGTAGTTCTAGAAGAAAATTAACTCTATCCCAGCTGAACCCAGGACAAGCTAGAAGGCTGCAGGCATGCCATGTGATCCACAGGTTTTCTGGGGCGGCTTCTTCTGTGTTCTTTTTAAATGAGTTTATGGGCCAAGATATTAATACTGTGGAAATGTAAATTCTTTTTTTTTTTTTTTTTTTTCCCTTTGTGTGACATAAGGATTGGAAACTTGTGGGTTTTCTGCATCAGATGTGCATGAAACACACAATTCAGAAAGCAGGTAATCAGCCACATTTCATTAAAAAACCGTCACGCAACTTGCGGAGTGCAGGGCTGAGTCTGTCTCCAAGTGATTACATGTGGAAGTAAGACTGCCTTTATTTTGCTGAATAAACTAAAGGCTATTGTTTAAACTATCTTTAATGCCCTTCTAAATCTTTACTTTGGTAGCCTTCTGTTATGAATAACGACTCTGACCTCCTGACTTTTCTCATGGTACGAGGTGCTATCCAATATGCACAGGATCAGCAGGAGTTTATCCTTAAAGAAGCCCCAATGAGATGTTTTATTTACCCTGCACCCGTTCTTTTCCTTCTGCACTTTAAATTCGTTAAGAAAAAATCTCTTTTCTGAAACAGGTGTAGGGTATTCCCCAACTGGGATGCTGGAAATCCTTTAGTGGCAGAGTGCCTCATTTCTTTTTTGTTTTAAACTGAGTCTATAATATGCAGTGCAACTACATTAAAAATAATTGGTTAAAATAAGTTTGTTACTCTTACCTCATGCAGGTTGCTAGTAGGTTTTCAGAAATGAGTTCTGTGAGTAATTTAGTAGTCAATACTAAACTCTTATATGTAAGGTATGTTTTGTTATTGTTAAGTTTTATGTCCTCTGAAGCAAAAAACCTCTCATCTTTTGTTGCTTTTGAGATGGAATGATAGAATTTTAATCTAAATTTTATATCTGAAATCTCAGCCATTGCTCCAGGGGCTTGGGGCACATGCAGGAGGAGTCTTCACAAGAGCCCTTTCAGAGAAAGGTTCTTAAAGTACTCGTCTGGGTACTAAACAGTTGGGATTTCCTTGCTTTGTTTTTGTTTTTGTTTTATTTTATAAAGGTAATGCGATTTGCATTCCCATTAGCGAATTCTTTGTGTTGCCTATCAGTCTCCAATGTTCCCATTCAAAAACCAACAGTAGATCTTCCTTTGTGTAATCTGCCTGTAGCAGGGCAACTGAAGGCATATCCTAGGCTAAGAGGTTGTTCAATAATGTCAAATGAATCCCTGGAGCCCTGCTCTCTGTCATATTATTTTCTGCAAATGCTGACACAAATGAAGTGAAGCATTTATTTATATTCTCATACCTATTATTATGGTAATAGAATTGCTTTTGTAGTATCAATATGAGAATTTAAATGTACCTGGTGTAACTTTATGGTCCTTTTCTATGATTACTTCACCATTTTTCTCCAAAATTGAAATGGAAACTCTGATGGAGTTAGATAGCATAACTTAGTTTCTGCACAAGTAAGAAAGGTAAGAGTTCAAGAAATTAAAATAGCTATATCATAGGTGAGGAGCTATACATAACTGCTTCCTGCATCCATATAAGTGAAATATAGCCAGTAATATACGACAAGCTGTGTAACTACAAAGAATGCCTTACACTGCCAATGTATTGTGAGGCAGAAAGAAGATACAAGTTTTCTTCATTCCCCAGAGAAAACTGAGTATCCATTGTGAGCTCCATTTATTGAAGTGCATTACTGCACTCATAAAATGCTTTTTGGTTATGGTTCAGAGTAAAGAGCAATTTAACCCCTAGCTTGCAGAAACACCCAAGCACTTGGAATTCCCATGGAAATTATACATTAAAACAGAAGGTAGTATCTTCAGCTGTAAGAGAAACCAGATTTAATTTTCATTGCCTAGTTGACCAAAAACATGACTGGTTTGTGTGTTTTAGGTCAGACACTTTGTTGAGTAATGTAAGTATATATTTATACATACAGTTTTTATATGTTGGTTGTGAGCTTAGCCTTTTTTTTAAATAATCTGATTATAAAAAATAATAGCAGTCACTAACTGGTTCTTTCAGTTGTTTTTATTAAAAAAAAAAATGAAAAACATGTTTTAGAAATTCTAATTTATTATTGTGCTACTGTTCTACTGCTAGCTGCTATTTAGTCTTGCACATCCGTGGAATTGGCTATGCCAAGTGGACAAGTCTTTTCGATATAGCTAACTGCTGTGAATTTTCTTTCCCTCTTCACCTCTCCACTTCCCTACTGTCCATTATGTTAAGAAGGGTGGCCTGAGAACATAGCTGTGATTTGGGGCTGCTAGATGCTTGTTATGTTTTCAGTCCTTTCTTAACGATTGTTTATTTTTGTTTGTTGCTTCTCCATGTTTGGCTCATCCACTCTTCAGTGCATTGAGGATTAAATGGTTGCTGCCTCTTTTATGTTGTTCTTAGTTTTCCGCGTCTGTAGCGTATAAATATAGAGTCACTTTGACTGTTTTCTGTCTTTTGATGATGTTTTCCTTTTTTTTCTTCTCCACTCCCTAGTATATCATTCTGTGATTTTTATAGTTCTACAACATCTATTGCCTCGGGGTATGTTCTGTAAAATCCTGCAGGAGTTTGAGTCTTTAGGAGGTATCAGTTTGTTAATAATGTTACAGGACTTGGAAAGCAAGAAAAAAAGTGTTATTTGTAGTAGATGGAGTTCATTCACTGTGGCATTTTGACAGATATGTTGATAGAGAGTTTCTTTGAACTTCATGCTTTTCTGTCAGGATGAACTTTCTCCTTCTTGTTCAGTCTGCAGGGGCATGGGGTACAAGTGTGTGTGTATGTGTGTAGCACTGTGTTTTAAATTCTTGTCTTCATTTTTACAGTTAGATTCAAATTACTTACAGTCTCTGTCTCAGCTAGGTATAAAGTAGAATGTACATAGACTTTATTGCCTTTTATGTTTTCCATGTCATAGTTAAGTCTCTAAGTAGCCAGCAACTATTCTGTCCCGCAGTCATGGGTCTCTGAAATTGATGCACTGGTCAGAGCAATCTTACTGGATAATCAGGAAAACACATGCTTTTGACTTAAAAAAAAAAAAAGGTGGGGGGGCTGAAGGGAGAGAAGAAGAAAAGTTGATCTATTCAGTGGAAAGAAAAGGCTCAGGGGCCTTGTTAATGAGAGAATGAAAGATCATGAGAGAGAGAATATTTCACTCCTAGGTCACCAGTTCAAATGCAGACTAACTTAATAGTGTAAGTTGTTACCATCTGACAGCTGTTCCATAATCCATGAGAAATGGGAAATTGTCACCATCTAGTTTCTTTGGCATCTAGATCTCTAAATGTTGACATCCTACAGACAACCACAATTTGCAAGGGGATATTAATCATTTGTTTTACCTTTACAGATGCTGAAGTGGAATATTAGAATACTGAATGTAAAGAACACTTGCACTTTCCCAGTCTTAAAATATTACTCTGTGGGACAAAGTTGAAGGTTATTTGAAAGCTACTGTGAGAGAGATACCACCTACTGCTGCCATTTGCAGTACTGAGTTCTTTTCCATAATTGATTGAAGGTAGCAATGGTGCTCAGCATCAGGCAACACAAACCCTTTCTTCAAATAAACTTTACTAGAGGCTTTTGGAGAATAAATACAGAGCAATAACTCCAAATTTATTTTGAAAAATGAACAGATTAACAAATTAAAAATTTGAAGAAATCCAGTATTAATATTTCCTTTGAATTCATAGCCCTGAAGTGATGGTATCTATTCCAAGCTGTAGCTTCTAAAATTCTTAGGTGACAATATCATGTGTTTTAATGAAAATTAAGAACAGCGCATTTAAACAGATGTAATATTGATATAAAAACAGTGATCATACTAACAAATTACTGTATTTTTGCTTTGCAGTCCTTCAAATAGTAAAATAAGTGTGTGTCTACATTATATATATCAGTTGACCACAGAAGAACAATTACATTAGGATATATATTCTTAGATTTTAATAAGCAGAAAGTTTCAGTATTTACTTGAAAAATTCTTGGATTTGAT
>NW_009942319.1:102526-115971 GCF_000696875.1 Nestor notabilis | reverse complement strand
TGGATTTTGTCCTGGAAACTTTTTTTTTTTTTTTTTTTAAAAAAAAAGGTATTAAATTAAAAATTAAATTAATAAAATTAAAAAATAAGACTTCTTTAAGCAGGATTCAGCTTTAAAACACAAAGCGACAAATCCTGTCATCTGTTCATGTTGTCTTTGTCATCTGCCTTACTTGAAGGATTTGGGAACTTGAGCGTCTATTGCACCCTTCAGACTACAGCAATCATAGATACAAAATGGGTTAAGATTTATTTTAAGGCTTCGTATTTGCTTTCAAATTGGTGTACTTTATCAGTTTCTTAATGATCCAAGGCCACAAGCCTCATTATTAGCACTGCCAAGCATCTGTACATCCTTTTGACTTGAACAGGCCTTGTAAGTGTTCAGTGCTTGTCAAGTTCAGACTGGCATTCCAGGAGGAGTTTAATTTTCATCCACACATTCATCTTGCTCTTTGGTGCATCTTGTAAAGTCTCATCAGGTTAATGCAAACACAACCCAGCTGCTAGAAATAGGGAAGCATGATTTTGAAGAGGTTTTGGCTGTTATGAATGATGCATAGTGCTGATATGTTTGTAGGGGAAAAGAACATCTCCTGTCTCAAATGGTGGAGCACGTACGAGCAGATGTTCGTTATAAGTAATTAGAAGCCAGATGTAGAAAGCTGGTCATTTAACAGTAGTTAACAACAGACATTAAAAACTTTATTAAAATAAAAAATGCAGCCAATACACTAACAGAATATGGAAATTATTGAGCATAAACTAGATAGGATTTAGTGACGTTGACTTTCGTTAACCAAATTACTAAATTAGTAACTTTATATAAATGTAAGCAGTTATACTGTGCTTTGGCAATTTAACAACCAGCATGAAATATTAATTTCATAATAGGGTTTTTCAGAATATAATGAGAATTTTAGACTCTTGATTTTTTCAATTTTGCTATTTAGTTAAATTTTTTGAGACACATACTTGGAAGGTTCTCCCTGGTACTGTCTCTGGATCAAAAGATTAGAAAATTACTCAGCTTAAAAATGACTGCAGCTTTCAAACTAAATACACAAACTAGATTTTCAATGGAGGTAAATAAGAATTAGTTTCTTACAATTTCTTAGTGCCCTAGAGCTCAGTTGCAAACAGGATGTAAAATGAAAATAGGTGGTGATGATCTAAGTAGAAGAGAGTGTCTTTCCACAGGCATTTCTACCTGAAGATGAGAGACAAAGCTCACAAAAAAAACCCATTGCCAAAACTTATTTAAAGTGCTCTCTGTTTTTACTGTTGATTTAATTTTCAAGATGCAAGCTCAGTTCCTTCTGATGTGATCACACAATCTGTGATCGCATTGGAAAGATATGATGTGATTACATAGCCAACTGATGGAATTACTGAGTTGCTGTTTACTGTGACTTGCAAGCAGCACTAGGCACTGCATGATGAATAATTTTTAATTTAGATTTTTTAATGTATTTTGTTTTTATTGCCAGTGCAACATTTCTTTTTAGCTCAAACTTGTCAAAGAAAGACAACAGCAAAAGAATTCATTTCAACTCTTCACTTGCAATGTGAAGTAGTTTACAGGTACATCCATGACTTTATCAATTATTTTCAATATCTACTGGCTTTGATGAGGGAGAGGGGAGCATGTTCCAGGTGTGTTACTTTCCAATTTGTTTTGCTGAAGAAAAGAATTTTTGGCCTAGGTCTAATGGTTCACAGTTTCAGAACTCGCCCGTGATGTACTGAAGACAACAATGTTCCTTTACAGTGTTTCTTCTCTTTGTCATTTGTAAGTAAGTCTGGCATAATTTTGTACATCATTCTGATATACTGCTTAGAAACATTAGTGAGGTATTTATACTGTTGCACATCATCTGATATATACACAGTCTCATCTGTACTTACATATATGGTATGTTTCGAGAAGAGGCATCAGTTAAACATTCTGTAGATACAAATTATCTATCACAAACATAATGCAAAGTTGAAGTAAGTGATGTTTCTAGATTATATTCACCTACCAAGGTACATTTTACTGTCATTTCCATGACAGTTTAGCATTTTGTTTAAACAAAAGTGAAAACTATGCTCAGATATAAATCCTTCCATGGGATTTGAGGTTGATTCACGTATATGGAAAGCCAATTGCAGATCCAGGATAGAGACTTCTTCTGATAAATGCTGTGTGTTTGTTTAGAAACAAGGAATTCTTTTTTTTTTTTTTTTTTTACTTTGCATGTGGATAAAAGAAGGCAGGTTTGAGAATATGTGTCTAGTACTTTGGAACCAAATTTAAATGAACAATACAGGCACAGCAGGACAGACTGGAAATTCAGTATTGTATTATGCCCTCTCTACAAAGCTAGGAGCAAAGTGGACTCAGTGCTTTTTAAAATGCTTTAAGAAATTGCTTGAGACCAACATTTCTGAGGTGCAGTGTGGCACAGTGTTGAACGTGTATGTATGTAGGTCTGGCTCATTGGGTCAGCCTTGTGTGGTCTGGAACAGAAGCCTGCAAAGTTGATGATATGCAAAATAGTTACTCAGCCTGTGGCTTATGAAGGCTTAGATGGCAAAAGTGATGTGAACAGAGGAGAAAACCTGACCACTTTCATGCAAACAGGAAATGAAAGTGGCAATTCTGGTTATCAATGTAACTTGGAGTGCCAAAGCCCGTTTTAGCAGTACAGACAAGCCCATGTGCTGTGGAGCTCACTGAGATAATGCAGCACACGTGGTCTTTTTTTAAAAAACAAGATAGAAACTCTGAATAATGAAGGCATATTTGAGAAGAATACGTATCTGTTGTGCTGCATTCCAAACTGAATAGATAAATGCAGAGTTTGCAGTGTGCGGTTTAAACTACCACCCAAGATATACTAGAAATTGAAAAGAATTTTGTACCATGAATAGTTGAAGAGTTGAAGTAAAAGAGCAGAAGTTGCAAGCTGAAAAGCTAAAAACGGGAACAAAAGATCGAGTTTTCACCTGCCTCAATTAAAGCATACAATGAATATTTCATTTCCTGATTGAAATTCAAGCTATTTTTTTTAATAGTTTGAGCATTAATTTAATGGAAGCATTGGACAGTGTAGATTGGATGGTGCTTCTCTCAATCTCTCTTTCTGCATTCAACTTTTCTTTTGTAATTTATGTACTTGCAGATAAAACAAAGACGGGAATTTACAGCTTTCTATTGATTAAACTCCTTTTCCAGTTGATTTAATTAGGTCCTTTGCTCCTTGAAAATCTGATCTGAAGTTTAGATATGGATACATTGCTTCAGGCATTCAGGCTAAGGTGAGGGAAAGAAGCAATGAGCTCATCGTGAAGGGCTTGGAATGGGGAGCAGTGGGGGAAGCCAGGCAGCAATCAGTCGGCACTGCTTGCCTTCAGTAGAAAACTCTCTAGTGCTGAGGTTTCTATTGGGAACAGCGAAATGCAAAGGAAAGCGTAGATAGCTGTATAAATGCAGACAGAGGGGGGGATTTGGCAAAATCTGTATGCATTTGTATAATGTCCATACAGGTTGAGGGTTGTGGTGATATTTGTGGTGGTGGTTTGTGGGTTTTGGGTTGGTTGGGGTTTTTTTTATTAACAAGATTAAAAAGAGAAATGAGAGCAGGCTGGAAGACCTGCCTTTTATCAAGGCATGATAAATGAGGTTTATGTACAGTTATTCTAAATGGATGCAAGGACATTCGCAGATGTGTGTGACCTATTGACCATCTAGTAAGAGGGCAGTACTATAAAGCAAGATCTACTGATATTACAGTAAAAATAGTTTAAATCTGATGTCATGCTTCCAAAAGTAACTGCTAAGTGATGAGACTGCAGTTACTCTGACCACTGCTTTTTAGCATCTCAGAGCGTTTGTGGAGACTTTCTCTCTCCTGTATTTAAGGTATTCATTTTTCAACTCATTAGTATTGTTTCGGGAACAAATATGAAACAGTCTTTGTACTCCCTATCTATTTTCCTATGGGTTAAGTAGCAACAATTCCATATATATCGGATATAATCCTAGCTCTAGAATAGTGATTTATTACTGCATATTTAAATGAAGTCAAAATAAGAAAGCTCAAAATAAGATTACTATATTTCCTAAAAGAATTTCAACAAGTTTCTTAGATCAGTAGGCTGTGTACTTTCAACCTAACTGTAAGTTTTTTCAGATTCCAATTACCCCTATTAAAATGCTAAAATTTATATGATAGGGTATAAATCTGAGCTCACTTAAGAATTCCGTGTACAGTAACAGATCTTTAGGCAGGCTTGGGTAAAGCAATATGAATTGATATAAATGGCTTCAACAGAATTATGTGTATTAATGCTATATTGTAGAATGCCTATCAAGGAAGATGATCTTCCTTCAGACAGTGTGAAGTACATGGACATTGTCTTTTGTTTCTCAAACAGTAGAACTTGAAATGTAAAAGCTAGCAAATTGTTTTGGTCAGGTGACAAGCAGACAATTGGGATTAATGAGCTGCAACAGTGGGGGAAAGGGAGATTGTTTTCACATGCCTTTGTAGTTGGAACATATGCATAAAAGATGAAATATGTTCAAACTTCAGTATTTGGCTGCTAGTTCTTTGAAGGCATGACTAACTTCAGAGTTCACATTCCTGATATTTTGTTGTATTTCATGGCTATTAAAATAAGTATCTTGACTCAAACCTGAGGCCAGTTTTCAGAATAAAGTAGGCAGGAGGAAAAGCTTTGCTTATTTCTGCTGCCCAGTGCTATACTAACAAGTCTCTACCTATTTTGTCAAAATATGCCATGCCCACATAATAAACTGGGGGAGTTCAGAGGAGGAGAGAGAGAGAAGGTTCGTCTTTCTCAAACTCCTTTAAGGAAAACATGAGAAGGATTCATGCAGTGATGGTGAGTGAGCCAAGTCTTTCTATGTCTTTGAGTCTTATTTCCCTCCTTTGCAGGCACAGTGAGGCATATACTGACACAAAGCACAGTGGAGGGAAGTGTGTGGTGCTTCCTGGAAGAGGAAACACAACCCCCTGGGCTGGAGCTCTTGGGTAGGCACATCCCCACGTGCTAAAGCATGACAGGGGTTTGGTTGCAGGTGTAAACTTCTGTCCCTTAACTCTCTCAGCTCTTGGCTACCTGACAATCTTGTTCCTACACACAGTGAACACTGAAGTAGAAGAGGGAAATATGCACAGACATAGAACAACAGCACTTTTTCATGTCTGACCATAAAATGGGGGCCAGTGATGATGCAAGGTGTGCCTCGGAACCTTTCCCTGCAAATGTTCAACAGGGGACATTACAAAAGATTGTTTTTAAGAATTGCCAATTATTCCCGTTTATGATATTCATTTATTTATTTTTAGTTTTACACTGAATTAAGAAGAGTTAAAATATAAAGGTGTAAATACGAGAAATTTTTCCTAGTGTTAGCTTTTGATTTGCATCTTCAAAATGCTGCTTTGCTTACCCTGTGACTAGTCCTAGAACCTTATAAAGTATCTCAAGATATTTTGCTATTTTAGTTTTCATTTGCTACCCTTGCCACCAGACAGTTATCCAGTCTCAGTAAGGATTAACTGTTTCACTAGGGGAAGAGAGGTGAGTATATGAATAGGGAGGGGGAAGAATGATTCCTGGCAGACTCCACAAGTAATGTGGTATTGCCAATGTCAACCATATTTGGAAAACAGGTTTACTTTTCCTACGGAACTTTTAAAACTTATTCCTAGTCAATTGTTGTTGACGTCCCCCCTCCAAACAAACAAACCAACAACAAATCAAACAAACAAAAAGAACCCACAAACAAAAAACCACACACAAACCCAAAAAGCATTTTTTGTAGAGGCTGGGTTCTGTGTTCCCATTCCTATTATTATTATTCTTCTGACCAGGGGGCTATCCCTGTGACTTGAATTTTACCTTGAGTCGTGTGAAAGCATTTAAAAATCTTTTCAGAAGATGTTGCATTTAGGTGTGAATTTTATTGCCAAAATACCAGTGTTAAAACAAAACTTGACACCTTTTTTATTTCCTTTTCAGTTCGGGATATCTAAAACAAAAGAAGTATCTCTTACAGGTTGATAAGTGTTTGGAAAACAAATAGGTCTTGTAAGATGGGACAACGTATGTCAATCACATTACACTGTTACTGTAGTTTGTATTACTGATATGTACAGGTCTGATACATGGATTCAGTACACTCCTACCTACTCTTACTGCCTTTGTGGTTCAGGTTGCATCAGTCCCTCTTTCTTTCTGGGTACCTGTGCCTGGCTTATCTACACTCCCTGATACCAAATCGCTCCCTGGCCCCTAGGTGATATGGCACAAGCATCCCTAGATAAAACCCAGTGGTTGTTGAGCAGTTATAGACGTGCTATATGCAAATTTACTAAACATGTCCATGGGTGAGTATCTGAGCCACAGATTGCTTCAAATGCCATGTGGTGTGAGTGTGACCAGGCAACTAGAAGCAGAGGCTGTAAAGAACAGTATGGGTGTGAGCCACTCTGAAACAATTGGCGTAGGAAAAGGGGTTTTGCTCTGAAATGGCTTAAAAAGACAGTATGGATACACTTGACCTATGAAAAATTTGGGAAGACTGCTGCTGTTTTGAATCTTCCCTTAACATCAAACTAGTTATCACAGAAACTGAATGCTGCCATGGCTTTCCCATAAAAAAGTGCTGCTTAGAGGCAGTGTGCTGTAGTATGACTTTGGGCTGCATGTCTTCACACAGCCTAAGAAATTCATTTTCCCTGGGTTTATCCCCTTCTGTTTCCCAAATTAAACATGTTTTAATGTGGAGGAATACTTGTATGTCTCCATTTTAATCCTGACAGGTAGAAGATAATAAAGTTTAAAAGAAATTTAACATCCAAAGTCCATACTCTTACTCCTACAGACTTGAAACCAAGTTTTGGGACTCAGTGGAAAAAAACTAGTGCTGTTACTGGCAGTATGTATTGTGCTTTTTGTTATGATACAGTGCAAAGTAACCTGGGCTGGGTATCCAGCAGCATCTGTGGGAACTATGTTCACTGAAACATAAAGGGAGGAAAGTGAAGAAAGTATTCTCTGAACTTTTGGACACATGTAAGAAAGTATGAAGTGTAGCATGAAGAACCATGAGCCAGTTGACAGCAGTGATATTCCTGTGCAGAAAAGTGTATTGTGGCCATGGTTACTCCCTTTACTATGAGACCTAAGGAAGATGTATCTTCTTGGTCACAAATGCTCTTTCATGAGAAACTAGGACAATGCTGCTTAGAATGTGGGTCATTTCAGTATCCTTTACTGTCTGGGTCTCTTGATTACAACTTTTAGCAGAAGTGGGGCCTTGAGAGTCATGGTCAAGATATACTTAGCAGAAGACCTGGCAAAGCAGTTCTGATTGTGTATTTTTATGACCTTAATCCTCAAGTCTCTACTCAGCTCAAATGCTATTTCAGCTAGCAACAATTAAAAGGAGAGGAGTACATGCCATTATACAAAAGATAATATCAGATGATTAATGCATGTGCTGGCCATTCTATTCCATCATTGAAAATGTGCTGAATTAACAGGTTTGCCAGAAATTTCTGTGCTTCTTCCCTAAACATATCTCCAGTGAATCATTTGTGGTTTCAGTACTAGAGTTTTTTTGTCCAGGATGCTTAATAATACATATTGAAAAGGGCAATTCATATTTCTTTGATAACTAGAGCTTTGGATTCAGTGGTTTGTTTTTCTTTAACTGCAGGCTGTAGGTAATGCATGATTTAATAAAATTGCTTGAGCATTCCCTTCTGAGCACTGATCATGATAGAATAATACAAATGATTGATGTTCACTTCCTTTACGGTAACCCAAAAAACCCGATCACAGTATCGTAAAAAAGAAATAGCATTTTATAGCAGCAATCAAAGTTGAATGAAAGCTAATGAATTAAAGGGGGGAGTTTTAGTACCTCTTTAAGGAAAAATTCCAAGTATTTTATGGGATGCATTTATACAGGCTTTAATGTAGGGTTCCTTTTATAGAATATACATGATAGTTTTTGCTGTCACATTTAATGTTTATCAGAAACATTTTAATAGCAAAAAACCCTACCATGGTTTGCTAAATAACAGGCTCTGAAATTTTGATTATAATAATCAAACATTGCTTTATTTTATAGCTGTGAAATGAATATGTAGAGGAAAGAATATATAGATATTCTGTTGTGGATAAAAAAGAATTCTGTTTGGTTTGGGTTTTCTTTTTTAACAAAGAAGTAGTAATTTCATTATAAATAAAGTTTACCTGCGAAGGCTGTTGAATACCTTACTCATGGGGTTTTGTTTCGCTGTGCTGTGCTCCTTCACATATGTATACCCTTCCATCCAGAAAGGTGAGATTTATTATTAAGAATCTCTGACAAGTTCGAGTTGTGTTATGACCATGGCTTCAGACCATGACCAAATAGTAATTTAGTTTAGCACAAGTGCCAGCAATGACGGTTGCTCCCTTCCTCTTCTATAGTCGTGGCTGCCTAATTGCACTATGTCCTTCATGCTCCCTGTAGCATTTATGAAGCTAACACATAGACTCAGTGAAATACTTATCCAATAAAAAGAAAGTGGCTGGCTTGCTGGGTGCCTACAGGAATTATAACATCACCAGAAGTGAGCAAGCACTTAGGTGGATGGTCTTTTTTTCAGTGACAGAAACTTTGACGCATAGAAGACAAAACCTAGGAATGGTACTGGTTGGGAGCCTGGGGCGTAGGACAACCTAGTCCACCAAGCAAACTGCTGTTGTCATTTGGATGTCATGGGTGTTTTTTTTTAATTTGGACTCCAAGGACAAAATTTCCTATTTAACAAAGCCTCTAAACCACACTGTTCCTAGAGAGGTGGTTGTCTTGCCCTTCCGCATGCCCTGAGGAGGAAATGGATGAATGTGGCTGAGGGCCACAGCCCATGGGCCACGGCCCATGGACCACTCTTCACATCACAACTTGCCATTTCAGAACAATGTAGGACCAGGTGTTTTTCCCAGTTTATAAATGTCCCTCTGTGACATTAAGTACGTTAAATTTAGTTCAGAACAGGCTGAAGGAGGATCAACAGGTAGTTCACTCTGTTTGGGTCAGTTGTGAACCGCTGTTGTCAATTTACTGCTGTCTCAGGGTACACAGCATGATCTATATGCACTGTCTCTGGCTAGCAACGTGAAAGTATTTTTCTGTGGCTTAGCACTTTCTTTTTTGTTCATTTTAGTCTTAGAAAACAAAGATTTCCAATAGTTCAGCAAAATTATACTGTGATGTGTGAGAGTGGGGAGTCCTAGGCAGAAAAAAAACAGGAAAGAATGAAACATTGCTTTTCTGTATTTATTATGGTTGGCTTTAAAATTGTGGTTTTGAGTGTTTGATAATTATCTACATACTCTGTGCATGAATTATTAGAAGTTATGGTTTTAATGTATATGTTGATAGATGTTGTATTGTTCCCAGTGAAGATTTTATCTCGTAAGGCACACAAATGATATAGACTGGAATGTAAAATCATTGTAAGAGTGAAAATATGCAATCATATACATTGTTTATATATACATACATGTACATGCTTTATATTAGTAGTTACTTGCTTTGCTACTGTTGTAGCGTTAAGCATCTTAAACTTGACTGACATTAGTGAACTCATCTTAAGAGTTAGGTGTACCCTTAAGGAGGAGATTCACAGAGGATATTTTGTGCCAAAGGCATGAAGTGAAATTAAATTTTAAACATTTATGGGGGAAAGAGGCAAAGCTGTATATAAAATAGATGGTAGCAGAAGCAGCAGAATTTAAAATGTCAAGAGAAAAGAGGAGGCAAAAAGGACAAAGTTAAGAAATGATATGAAAAAAAATGGTGCATGAAACACGAGAATGTGGCAGAAGGATTACAGGAGTGGATGAGTGTGTGAAATTGTCCAATTTCCAAGATACTTAGGGGCTGATGTGCCATTGTCAGAGAGAGAAGCTTTAGTAGATGTTCACGTGTCTAATAATAATCTGCATCTTTAGATGCATGAGTGCTTACAAAAATGACCCATATCCATTTAGAATCCTAAATGGATTCAAGGATCTTTTGGTTTTTAGGCAGTTTCATGCTTTTGGAATTTTTACCCATTGTGATGAAACCTAAATGGAGATGAAACGAAAAACCTGCATTTAGAATAGGGTGAAAGGGATTGGTTGATACGATGTAATGGAGCTTGAGAATAAATGAATCAAAATGAGAACCAAAAGCTTAAGTGAGCATTTAGCTGTGCAAGCAAGAAGGAAGAAAATTATCTTTAATGTGTAGAAGAAGCAGCAGCAGGATTTATTTACGATCTGGATTAGGAAGGCCTAGGGAAAGGTGAAACAAAAATGACAGGGGTGACGCTGGTGATGCAGTGCTTGTGTGGGAAGATGAAGAGGTCGAATTTGGCCATGCTAAGCTGATGGCATACCAGCTGGGTGAGGTATCAGTGAGATAGCCCAGGTATCAGCTATCAGAGGTAGGCAGGAAAAGAGAAAGGTCAGGAGTGGAAAGGTTAATCTATGATTTGTTAATAAAGCTGCTCTATTCAGTAAATAGTTTTATTAAGTCTGTATCAGAATCTCAAAAAAAAACCAAACCAAAACCACAACCCAAAGCCACTGGTGGTGACTAGATATTTTTAGTAAATGATGCATTCATTTCAGGTTTTATGATTTGAAGATAGATCTGCTAATAGAAGTATTTTTCATATATTCTATTATTATAACACTAGATTTGACTTACGTTTGAATGGAAACAGTGATCCATTAAAATATAAATTACCTGAATGTTTGCCCAGCAGGTCAGACTGACTTTCATATGTGAAATTTAGAGTTTTAGACTTACAGTTAGACTGACAGGTCACACTAAATGAAAGAGCAGTAATACTGTATTGTAACATTCCTGCACTGTTTTCTTACTTTCCTTCTAGTACTGTATTCTTAATCTGTTGTGTCACACGGAGCATACGAATTGGTTTATTCCATTTCAGATGTTCAGAGAATACATATATTTTCTATATGATATATTCTATATTATGAAAAACTAAAACGGGTGCTTTGCCAAGTACAGAGTAAACAAACTGTTTAAAGAATGTGATGATTTAGTTGGCTTGATTTATATGTAAATGTGAGCAATGCTATTTTAGATTAGTGCAGCAAATTGCTAAAAGAGGAGTTTCATAAATATCAGCTTTTGATGATTGGAGTCTGAATATTTAAACAGGAAAAGTTGGGTTTTTTCCAGGTAAACTTGATTTTTTTGAATGCCATTTGAAAAACAGGTGGTTTTATTTCTTACCTGGAACTGTTGGTTTTCAAACTCCTTTTCAAGAGCTCTGGATTTTCTGTTTTTTAACTGTAATCAAACCTGCTGTAATTTATTCATGCACTACACTTTTATTTGTCTTAGTTTTCCTGGCCTGCAGTGGTAGAGCAACATCTACTGCTTTGAAGAATGCCCTCACCTTGTCACTGATGGATTATTTTGTTATGTTTTATCTGTAAGAGTTATTTTTAAGCTGATTTTACTGGGGGAAGGGAGTAGAGAGATATTTTCTATAGGCATTCATAAGGGTAAATTTTTTCCCAGTGTACTGTCTTCCAGAACATACATTAGAGAGTATCCCAGTGTGTATCTTTGTTGGTCCTTAGCATGCTCTTTCTCCCTGACTTCGATTTAACTTTCTGGTTTCATCAAAGGCAATTTCAGACAGGAACTTTAAATGTCAGGAAAGGTAGTGTTTGGTTTATGAAAATGAGATTTTGATTTGTCATCTGCTGGCACTTCACTTCATGGCTCTTGAGCTATTTGAGTACTTTGCATAAGCAGAGTCTTTGTGGAACTAGGAGACACCTTGAGGAACTGAGAAATAGTTTCTTATGGCAGCATCGTCTTGGCCCAAAGGAAAAAACTAGAGTTACTGTAATTGTTACATATGTACTTGGAAGGAACTGTTTATAAACAAAAGGTATAAACTATTGTGCAAAGACCAGGGTAGCTGTCGATCTCGTGCTTATGAAATAGATCATCTCATGGTGATAACTTTAGTAAAGACTCGGTCAGCAAAGTTTGACTGACTGTTAGGAAACTGGTACTGTGGAAGATATTAGTAAAAGTATGCACACAGAGTGAGATAAAAGAAATGGGAAGAATACCAGGGAATAATTAGGGTTTTTTTCCCCAGATACCAAAATTCTTGGATTGCTTTGTGGTTATGCAAAAGAAGCTTTGTTGGTATTAATTATCTATTTATTAATTCCCAGAGATCTCCAAGGTAGATTGAAAACAAATTAGGTATCCATTTTTCAGGAAATTAATGGAAAGTGTGTTGTGATATAGGTTGGTGCAGGTGAGAGCAAGGATGTAAAATAAATTTCCCTCTCACTAGCTAGAAAAGAACTAGAGAAGAGTAGCTCTGAATCAGTTTAATGTGTGCAAGGAACATGACTTTGAGGCATGTTATGAACTTCATTAATACTGATTAGTTCCTCTGACTATATAAATCATATGCTCAAAGTGTGAGTAAATTTGCATTGTGCCATATGACCATTTAATCTGCTGATTTCTTCACACTGGTTGAGCATCAGAGTGCTGCAAAGAACCCATCTATGTGGATACAGGTCTTCAGATTTATCTGAAAGGAGGGGAAAGAGGGGGGACAGAAAGGCAAGGTAATGGAAATAAAAGAAAAAATTATTACTTAAAAAAGGGTAATTGGGGGAAAAGTATCTTGAGTCAGGTTTTGTTTTTTCACAGTGTTCTCCTTTGAGTAAGTTAAGTTAATGTTGCCTTTTTTTGAGCCATAGAAAAGCAATATTGCCTTCCAAAAGTGCCAGTAGCACCACTGAGCACATGCTTAATTTTCTCTAGCACCTAATTAACATTCTTGATTTCAGTTTCCAGTTCAAAGAGAAAGTATGTGATTGTTTTCTTGCTCCACTGGTATCTTATTTCTGATAGCATGGGGCTTGGTAGAAAATGAATGCCACTTTATTTCAGGTATTTTCAAAGTGACAGCTGCTTCAATGGAAGAAAATCAAATCTTTCTCTGAAGTCAAAGACAGAAATGCTGCTTGAATCACTCTTAGCCTTATTAAAATTACACTGTCACAATGCCTGCGAGGTAGTCACGCCTCTAAAAGTCCCAGACTGAGAGAACTGTTTAAATGAAATATGCAGAAATAAAGCTGATTATTAAGTCATGAATACACAATTCTGTGGATTCAGCCTTTTTATTTTTTTTCTACCCCTGCCTAATTATTCATCCATTACAAGTTAGTTTGGTCGTTGTGGTTTACTGCTAGGAAATCAGTTGTCCACATCTATAAATTTCCAATTGTCTGTTTCTGTCCAGCTCAGGAATATTTAAGCTTCAGTCTCTGAAGGTTTGGGACCGAGCAGTTTAGCTATTTGGT
>NW_009942319.1:76519-102495 GCF_000696875.1 Nestor notabilis | reverse complement strand
TCCTGCTGATGTAAGGGAATTTAGTGATTTAAGGTGTTTTATTTTCTTGCCCATCTGAGAGTGATTATACAGCAGTTCCTCTATTAGGAAAGGTCATACCAGTTATGTCAGGCACATCCATAACTTTTAAAATATGTTTATAGCTGGTGCCTGTTGTAGTTACAGGGAGTGTGATACATGTGTGAGCATCTGATTGCGTATCTGACAGACACAAAATGCATGAGGGCCCATGCTAGAAACTGGGAACCTGTCAAAGTACTAGCCAGTTAGTCTGAACTTTTAGTATGTTAGATATTCTGACAAAATGATAACCCTTTCTTCTGAGCTGAATGTTTTCTCTCAGGAAAGTTCATTACATTGATAAAATATGAATGTAAATTATTGTTGGGCTTTGCTTTACTGTAGCTGAAATTCTGGAATTTGGTATTGAGAAACATGGGGGTTTTATGTTTGCTCTTGTATGTAAATGTTACTTCAAGTTTTGCATCAGAACTTCTGAGTCTGAATAGCCTTTCTGAGACATAAACCCTTCATTCTCTTTTCCATATCTGTTGTGCTTTCGTGGTCAGGAGATTTCTTTTTTTTTTTTTTTTTAGGAGCTTTATCCTTCTAATTTGCTTTTCTACAATAATACTTAGAAGCAAAACGTAAAACACATGCTCTTGTTTGCTGTACTTCATATACTAATGGACACTAACAGCGTTTCTGTTCCTGATAGATGGGATTAATGGTCTGGGAGCATCATCACAGACTATCAGTTTGAGGTCTCGGCTACTGTTAGCTCTATAACAGATAAATTCAGACATTAAATTACATTCCAGAACTGCTGAGATGATTAAAAATATGCTTAAGGGATTTTCTTAAAAGGAAAAACCAAGGAGGAAGTAGGGGAGAAAAAAAGGGGACAATATTCTTTTTAGGAGTGATCAGCATTTTCAAATGAATGCTTAGATTATGAGGGAAACTTCTTTTGCATATCCTGCTCTTAATAAAGTTTATTGCTGGTTTTAAATATATTTGGTCTGAGAGTTCAATTAGAAAGATTAAAAATGAGATTTTGGGTCTTGCCTCAGATTCTCTCTTCCCAGTCTCAGGAGTTGCAGAAATGCAATCACTTTAAATCTTTGTTTTTCTCTTGGTGCTGGACTCCTGGTTTAAAAGCCAGTGGGAGCAAAACTGACAATGAGGTGGCAAAGTCTTTAAGCATGAAACATAGTAGAAAGCTCCTAGCTGTGGTCCCAGAAAGGCTAAGAGGTGATAATTCTCCTCTCATTTACAGCAAGAGGGTCTTAATGTCTGCTGGGATATGGAAAAGACAGGGCTTTCCAGAGGGGCAGCCAGTCCCCAGCATCCCTCTGTAATGTCAGCTTAGCTGCTTGCTGCCCCACACTGCAGCTAAATGACACAGCCTCATCCAGGAAAGCAGAGGAAATTGCTGCTATTAACAACCATAATGACCTTATCAGATCAGCCTCATTTTCAAAGGGATTTGGCTACTCTTCCAGTATCTTCATGAAAGCTGGCATCTTCTTCCTTTACCCCAAGGAGTTTGCATTTCACACAAGTCTATTTAAGTAAGAAGAGGACAAGGTTGAAAGTCTTTATATAGTGTAAGCTTCTCCTTTACTGGAGACCCCAGAAGGATGAATGTTGAATATTCTTTGAATCAACTTTGAAGTTGAATATTCTTTGAATCCTGATGTAAATTTCTGTCTTTGAGAAGGCTCACTGGTGGGGTAGGATCTGCAAATCTTTTCTAATTGCTCTTGTTCTAAATAAGCAAAAACCAAGCTATTTTTCTTTCCCTCAAAGTTGAATCTCAAGAGAAAAAGACTTTTGGCAAGCCTTTTGCCTCCAGAGGCTGCAGTCCATGGTCCCCAAATGCTTATTGTTTCATAGTTTTGCAGTGGAAAGCGTTCCAGTTTGCTTTGTGCACTGTGACTTTGTCTAGTGTTCTCTTTCTTCATTTCAGAGTTTTAAATTTATGAGGAGACATGTGCTGCCTCTGTCTGTCATGACAAATGGAACTCTAAAAAGCTTGGAGGCAGGATGAACACAAAGCTTTCACCATGCACAGAAGTGGAGCCTGGACTTTCCTTAGCATTAAGTGACTAGCACTTGGGCCTCATTCTACTAAATTGCAGCTGGGAAGAGAGTTTATCTGGGAATTTTACTTCTAGATTTAAACACACTTTCACAACACTGGTTATGCCAAAGCTGTGATCTGAGGTCAGATCTTAACTTTCAAACAAGCAAAACCCCAGGACTTTTCCTGCCTGCCCTGCTGAGCATGGGCACTTGACTGCTGGGAACTAAATGCTAGCAGAGTGTCAGCTCTTTTCAGACAGCTTTAATTCATGTTTATGTGCAAGGTGAATAATGACAAATGCAGAAACGCTGCCACTAGCTGAGAATCTGAAAGGAACAGGGTTTAAAACTGTCCCTCTGTTCTTGACTGTGTGTGATTACTACTGTTACACACCAGATTAAAGGCAGGCAGCTTAGTTTAAATCTTTTTCCCCCCACTGCAGACTCCACAGCCATTGACCCACTTCTGTTATTTACATGTAACATTTCTGTGGCCTTATTTTTAAGTTATATGAGTAGGATTTACAGAAGTGCATAGATCCATCCCTATTTCCTTGCATTTGCAAAATTCCAATCAATTTATTCCAGTCTGGGAACAGAGCTAGGTCAGAAATGTGTACTTTTGAGATTACTACCCTGGATCTGTTGTGTTTTTCACAAAGCAAACACGTATTTCATAAAGCTTGAGGAATATATAACTTGGTCAATTTAATATTGTTGAAGCATTATCAGTAATCTTCTGTTTCCCATCTGTGATTCTGATCTCTGCATCATTATGTTGATATTTCATGCTCTCCACTCCATTAACATTTAGGATATGTAGTAGGGGCCAACACTTCTCCAAACACAAGGAATTACAGGATTAGCTTTTGCAGTGTACAATTTAAAAAGATTCACTGCAATCTGAGGTGCTGGATACACCTGTGGGCCTTTTTAATTGGTGAAGATAAACTTACAATTGAACCTACTGGATATTTTTAGAAAAGATTCATGGATTACCCTTCTTGCAAAAGGGGTGAAAAAGTTCGTGAACACTGGTGACAATTTATGAGTTCTTCTTAGTTTGACAGTTAAGGTTATAATTGTTTAAATTCGTATGCTTTTTAAGTTGGCAACGGGATTGCAACAGAAATGAGTGCAAAGCCAATTTCTTATTGTATGGCATTATATATCAACAGAGACAAGGTTACACTGAGTAGTGTACAAATGCTTTCTGGAAAAATGAGTGATTTTTAAGGACTTGAATATTTACCATTGTGGATTTTGGAATGTAATTGTTCTGCACTATGCAGTCCTGTTTTATTTGAAAATACGTTAATTCTCTGGTTAAATATTGATTCTGTTTACTCTTTGAACATTTTATGCATATTTTGTTCTCTCTGGAGATTTTCTATGCATTTTATCAGCTGAATAAATGAAGTAATTCACGAAACAACTACCTTTTGCTCTTGATGGCTTTTGGGGACCTTGTCATTCCCTGTAGCCTTTTCTCAGGCCTAGCTGTGTGGCTCTGAAATCACTTGGCTGGTAATTAGGTATTTATCAGATTGTTTCTGAAAAGGGATGAGACAGTTATCTGACACAATTATCTTTGAAAATTGAATCCCTCTTTTCTGGTACTGCTGAGGACATTCAAAGATACGGTGACTGTTTAAAGCTAAATGCCTTTGAAAAAGTCTTGCTTTTTTCTTTTTTTTTTAGATCAGGTATAACAGAGGAATCAAAATACAGGAATATTTGGTTTGGTTTTGATATTTTTAACCTTTCAGGCACTGTGTTTTCTTTCTAACAAATGTTTCTTTTCACTGTGACTCTGGTAGTACTTTTGACAACAACCACTTCTTCAAATATCCATCACTTAATAGTGTTTGAATATGGACAGTATTATGAATCAAGAATCACATCAAGGAATTAGATATTTTTTTTTTTTTGCCTCTTCAATAAATGATGACCATGTAGTTTTACAAAAGCAATTTGGAAACATGATATTTTTGTATTGGGAAATTTGCAACTGATACAGTACCTAGTTTTTTTCCAAACTCTCCTTTGAAAGTCTTGGTAGTTGAGACATGAGCTGTTGATTTAATATGCAAAAGGGCAAAAGAAGGTAATATATCAATAATATAAGAAACTTCTTGCTTTATTTAGATCATTCCCTAGTTGAAGTTTCAAAAAGCACATTTAAACAAGCTCTTTGGATTTGTCCTCTGGCAGACACAGAGCTCATTCCAGTGTCACTGAATTTGTCATAACTTTAGAGTGCAAGCATATTCTGATTATTTTGAGGAGATAACATTGCTTTTAACAAGTTCAAGCCTCTTTGAAGGAACCTGTTTAAGTTTGAACAGAAGATATTTTATTCTTGCATCAGATGTGCAAAAGGAGTTTATAGAAATGAAAGATAGAAGTATCTGCTGTAATAGGAGTAGAGTACCACTTTATTTCTTCCTGACATTCATAAGTAGAAGTATTCTTAAAGGGAACTTCCCTTTTTACTCTTGCAATACTGTTCTCCAGACTTGAGAAAAGACAAGAAAATGATTTTCTATCATGCATGATGTTCTTTTCAGAGTAGGTATAGACTAGATCTGATGCTCGGCAGTTGCATAATTTGGGTTCAGAATCATGATGGATGCTTGTATCCTGGTTGTTGAATTGAAGTCAGAAAAAGAAAATCTCACTAAAACAGGGGAAAACATTTAAAAGATGGTAACCTTGTAGATAATCCTGTGAATTCTCTATAATCTTCATGCTCATGCAAATTTTTTGCAGACACACTGCTTCAGTCAATGATCCAGCTACTAAAAAAGAATTATTTTTTTCGTTCCCCTCCCTGCTTCATACCTAGTTTTGTATGTGGTGCCACCTTCCAAATCCCTCTCCGAAGTAAGTTAATTTTCCCATAGGGAACCACAGGGTTTTCTGTGGTGCTGTTACTACAGGATATGCTTCACATTTGTTTGCTTAGCTTTATTGTGAAATAGTCCCTTGTTACGCAATTGGGAGGCCCAGGTTGATTAAAGCTGATATGATATATATAAAAAACATGAAATAGCATTTAAAAAACAAAACAAACATTCAAAAGGTCCGTGGTTTAGAGTTGCGTGGAGTGAAACAGTTGAAGCTCCGGGAGACTGAAGCTTTGGTCCTTTGGCAGGCTTCTTCATAGAGAAATTTGGTGTTCTATGAGGGAGAATTATGTCAGGCAGCCTGGCTGCAATTGGGAAGAACAACCAAAGCGTTGCTTATGTCTAGGTTTGAAGCAGAAGTAAATTTTAGTAGATTAGACATGTATCTAAAGCTCCATTGCTTCTTCTCACACAAGTGCTTATGCATGCGTCAATACACAGAGTATCCTGCACTTGTAAAGCTTTTAGCGAAGACCTTAAGATCTTTTCTTCTATTCTCTTGTATGGCTTCTTGAGAGTGATGATACAAATATCTTTACTTCTCTCCTCTCTTCCCACAGCTTTTAGCTAGATCATTAGCTAGATCATTTTTAGCTAGAAAAGCCTAATTAACAGAATATCACCTTCTGGATTTGGGGAAAGTTTTGTCCAACAAATTCACCAGTGACTGTTACCAATTACCTTTGGCCTCTGATTGCTCCTGTGAGAGTGACTGAATATAAAATAGAGAACAAAAACCTGCAATACTGTGGCTCTGTGCAAAATAATAGTTTGCAAGTTAGAATTGATTTTTGCATTCCAGGGGAATAATCAGCCTGAACACAACAAGCACTGTGATGACAGGCAATGGCTTACGACACACATAGTTAAGTGTTAGTCTGTCTGTACGTTCTGCATACCTGTGGGATCATAAGGTTATTCCCCTCAGAACACCACCACAAACTGTCTTCGTTAAAGTTATCCTTTATTAAAAATTTAATCTTGGTTCATATAGCCAGACACATGAAGGAACCATTAAAGATTAGCAGAATTTCTGGTAGAGAGGTTGTTTTATGAGGCTGTGACTGGTGGGAGAAAAGCTATTCCTTTTGTCATAGGTTTGGCTCCTCACACTGAGCTTTCATGTGTAAGCAGCATAGTAAAGGGGAACCGGGGTTTAAGCTACAGCCTATGTCACATAGCACAGTTTGTCAGGCTGATATTGCTGTCTGCTGCAGTCTTTCAGTATGAGTGTGAATTATGCAGGTGAACTGTTCTGTCACTGCTTAGGCGGTAAATGCATCATACAGACAATCCAGTCAGTTAAAATCTAGGTAAGACTGTTTTATATATAAATTTCTCACTTGCCAGTTTAGAAATGTAAATGGAGCACATTCAATCCATTAATACTATTATTACTAATTAAACCCATAGTTTAAAATAAGTGAGGTATAAATCTTGCATCGTAATAAACTGGCCTAACAATTGGTTCTAAAAAAGCAGATATTTTGGAATACTGAAAGATTAAATAAGGTGAGCTTCACAAATGCCTGCATGAATTGTCACTGAAAAGATCACAGTCCAGATATTTAGCTGCTTTGCACTGATAACTACTCTGGTTTAAATAGATTTATATTTTTTTCTTTTTTTTTAAGCTTCTTTGATCATAATAGAGTTGATTTACTTTAAAACAGAAAAGGAGCTGGCCAGACTTCTTTCCCTTAGTTCATCAACCCTCTGTCATTCTTGCTCCTAAATGGAAACAGTTGAGACAATGTATGGCAGTGCTTCCTTCTCATCCTTCTCCTGAAACTCCACATAAATTTAGTTTAACAAAGACAGGATGTTTAAAATAGTAAAGGGAAGTTCTTAGTTTCAGTGATGTATAACTTTACTGATGATAATAGTGCACAGGAGGAGTAAGTTCAGAAGTAGTGTCAGTCTAAACAGAGATGACCAGATAACTGGGTGTCTGACTAATAGACGTTAGGACTTTCTAACTAAGGGATTGAAAGTGTGGGAAGGTTCATCCAATTTCAGCAGACCTAATAATGTCATGACAAGCTTTAAAAATGTGTTGTGTTCAAAATAAGTTAACATTGCTTCAAAAGGCAGGTTTTCTATTTTTATTCCTTTCAGTGAAGTTTTGCCAGTACACTTCAAAATAGCCTTTGGGTACACAGCAAATCCAAATTCTCTCTCATCCTGTATGCAAACAGTCTTTTTTAGCATAATATTTACCAAATGGCATAGGTTTTTATAAAGGGAAGTTATTTTTACAAGTTAGAATCTTAATTACCTGACCTTTGTGTCCTTTTTTCCTATTGAACACACTGTCAAAATCTAGAAAATAAGGCAGGGGTGTGGATTTAAGGAAAACTAGCATTGGTTTTGGCCTAGTCTCAGCGTTGCTGCTTCTGCTGCAGAATGCTGCACTGGCAACAGTGATAAACAGCCCTACACTTAGGAAGTGGAAGAAAATAATTGATTAGACTCTTTCTCTGTGTTTACCACAGTGCTTCTTTCCCCTCTGGGTTGTGCAGTTTAATTTGCCATTGATTCTTTAATGATTATAATGTCATAGAGGAGCCAGCGTTTATCTTCATTGTGGGCTCTGGACAGTGCGTTGGAACTGAATCTTTTCTTGCTCATTCTGGTGTAGATCTGCATTCATTTGATATGGAGCTAAGTGAGGTGTCAGTCCAGTTGAAGTTTATGTATGGTGAGTGCATCCTACCTCTGTCACTAGCAACATCTAATTAGTTCCAGTCCTTAATCTACTGTATGAGTTATGTATTTCAGACACTGAAATTGCAGAGAAGGAGCAAACACAGAAACATTTAGTTCAGTTATTGTACTAAAAAAGTTAAATGTTATGGCATGGAGAAATTTGTATATGAATAGAAGATGAATCACAGATACTTCATGGGCTTTTACTATGTACTAAGGGAAGCAGTGTTTTATATTGACAGCTGAATCCCCTTGGTTGTGATACTTTCCTATGGCTTTCTTCCACTACAGTGTAGGGCTTGAATTGTGGGACTCTGGCAGTAGACTATGATAAGAAAGATCTTATTTCTCTTCTGCTGAACTTAACTTCTATCTGAAAACCATTTTCAATTCTGGTGACATCTTTTTCTACTTTATCTTTCCTTTGATAAGGCTACTGTTTCAGGAGAAAGCACTATACTCCGAATATAGAGCATTAGCCTCCTATTCAGGATTGTTTTCAAGGTATACAATTCTACAAGAATTGTTTTTAAACTGGAGACTAAAAAGCTTTCTTTTCATGTTAAAATTATTCGGCTTCGTTAAAGCCATCCTGACTGAAATTTTCTGCAAGAATAATGTTTTTAATCACACTGAAATAATTTCAGGTTTTAGAATTACATATTATATTTCAAACATAAACCACAAGCAGAATTGGAGGGCAGAAAGGTTGTAACAAACAAGCCAGGCAGTCATGGTCTGAGGTTTCTGTGGAGCTCTCCCATATATAAAGGTATTAAAAAGAAGTCATAGTCTACTGATTTAAGTAAATGGAAGAGAGAGGTACGGAGAAGAAAAAAACTTTTGATTCAGGCCTTAATGCCTTAATATATAGGACAAGTGCCATAAAATATGTTGCTGGGATCTCCCTCACCAGCTTGACTGTTGTGGTGGGTTAAACTTGGTTAAAGAGCAGAATTTATTGCTGATTAAAAATGAGTTGGATGGTGAGAAAGACAAGAAATAAAACACGCCCAGCCCCACATTTTTCCTAGGTGAGCCTTCACCCCTTTATCACCAACTACCTCTGCTTTCCCCAGCCTCCTTTTCTCTGGAGTGGTGCAGGGGGATGGAGGATGGGAGGTTGAGGTCAGTTCATAACAGCTCTTCTCTGCCTCTCCTTCCTCCTCCCACTTTTCCTCTGCTCCAGTGTGGTTACTTCTCACAGGTTGCAGTCCTTCAGGAATAAATCTGCTCCTACATGGGCTGCAGGTTCCTTCAGGGCATGTCCACCTGCTCCAGTATGTGGTCCTCCATGAACGGCAGGGGAATTTGTTACTTTTTGTTTTGCAAACCAAATTCAATGGGCTGCCTCATCAGCTTTGTGTTAGAAACAACATTTAATCTCATATTTGAAGGTAGAAAGTAAAGATGAAGAAACTATATGAATCTGAAGCCAAAGTGGTAAATAGGTTTCTAAAGTCAGGTTGTATTACTGCACAGAGAAAGAGATTGATATTTGAAAGGCCTGAAGTTGGTAATCTTCATTTCAGTCTTGTAGTCATTTCATGAATAGCATTTAGAGCAACATGTAACACCTTGGCCGTTAATTGCTATTAACTCTGCCATTAAGAGCTGTCAAGTTGTTTGCAACAGAAGAGCAGTCATACAAGTGATAAGGAAAATTAAAGAATGGGAATGGAAGGAACTGGGTTTTTGTGTGCAGTGCAGATGAGGTGAGAAAAATGAAGAAAAAGTATTTTAAGTGACTGTCATGTGTTGGTCCTGGGGTGATGCCAGGTACCTACCAAAGCTGCTCATCACATGGCGTCTCTGCCACTCCTTCCTCTTCGGGGGATAACTCCTCACCCTCTTCCCCTGGTCCAGCATGGAGTCCCTCTCATAGCAGACAGTCCTCCATGAACTTCTCCAATGCAGGTCTTTCTCACAGGCTGCAGTTCCTCAGGAACTGCTCAGGCATGGGTCCCTAGCATGGGGTGCAGCCCTTCAGGAACAGACTGCTCCAGTGTGGGTCCCCCACAGGATCACAAGTTCTGCAGCAAACCTGCTCCAACCTGGGCTTCTCTCTCCATGGGGCCACACGTCCTGCCAGGAGCCTCATCCAGCACGTGCTTCACATGGGGTCACAGCATCCCTTGAGCATCCCCCTGCTCCACATGGGGTTTATCTTGGGGCCAGTTGGCATTGGCTCTGTTGGACATGAGGGGAAGCTTCTAGCAGCTTCTTACAGAAGCCACCCCTGTACTCCCCCTTCTACCAAAACCTTGCCACACAAACCCAATACAAGGATTCAGGTAATAGCAGTAGTAGGAAATGGAGTATTACTATTTCTGATTGCTAAGACAATAGAGGTGCAGGTATAACACAAAAAGCAAATGTAAAATGCAGCGCGTGTAGGTGATTGAATCTATTCATATTTAATTTATTTATGCATTTTTGAACATCCAAAAGTATCAGATGACACTGAATACTCCCCATAAAAATACAATTCTTCTATCTGCAGTCATTAAATATATATTAGGTTTACAGCTGAAAATTCTCTGTCTCAGCAGATTGGAGAAGCAACTGATGGCACTGTAGATTTTTTTTTAACTGTTACAACTCTGTCTTCTGGCTTTAGGTGATATAGGAGTTGTAATCCAAACTGTTCATCTCCAAGTATATATTCTTAACTACAGGGAGAGAGAAATGAGAAGCACAGTTATAATGTTATCAAGGTCTCACATATTTATTGCTGAAGTAGAGCTCTATGCATCAGCCTGCTTCACATTTACAGTTGTGTTCAGTGATCTCTAATTGTTGGTCGGGGTCAGGCAATTGTGTGTATCTAGTAACTTGAAAAACACTTAAAATAGCATCTCTTTTGTCATTGAGAACTTGACGCGAACCCCAGATACTATGCAATATATGGGACATTGCAGTCACATCTGTTTTGATATGTATTCAGGTAAAGGCCCTTAAAAAAATAAAAGGGGGGAGGGGGCTGTGGCAGAAAAACCCTCCCTCCCCCCAAAAAAAACCCCAAACCAAAACACTAAGCCCAGTTATTTGCAGATTGTGTATTTAATGAAAGAGATTATCTAGAAAAAAGAAATCTTAATTTTTTAAAACCCTATGATCATCTGAAAAAATTACCACGTATTTCTTAGAAAGCTTTAGGAGAAAGACATTTTGAACAGGTTCGTGTGTTGTAAACAAGGCCTGAGGAGTTCTGGCGCAGTCCTTACTAAGCACTAATGTATCTGGAGTGTAAGAAGCGTGTAGAATGAGCAGAGGTTATTTTTCAGCAGTGGTGGTGTTGTGAATACTTTTCAACCTACAATTGTGATGGTCAGAAAAATGGGTCTAAAAGAGATATTTTGATTTAAAAGATTTTCTTCATTTTCTTGTTAGTCAGATGAAAATTTTCTGCCTTTAAAAACACTGAAACTCACCAGAAAGTTATTTTGACTGTTCAAGTTAGTACTGGGTAAAATTATCCTTAATCCTCATTCAGCAAAACTCGCTGTCATAAGAAGACTACTGTAAAATCTGCTTGTATAGAAAACTGAATAATGTTGGAGTGTTTTCAACTTGGGCAAGTGTTTTAAGTATATCCTTGAACTGAGATGGATTAAACCTGCATTGAATTATCTTGCTGAGCTCAGCAATTTCTGTAATAACTTGACCAAACAACATGCAGCACTTAAATATACATGTGCACTATGGGGCTCCTCATGCCTCTCTAAAACATCTGTTTTGGGGCTGTCTGCTCTTCAAGAATGGTTAATATTTGGTTGTAAGTTACAGCTTCCTGGCTGTTAGAAAATTTAACAGTATGTCCCATCCCTGGCAGTGTTCAAGGCCAGGCTGGACTTTGAGCACCCTGCTCTACTGGAACATGTCCCTGCCCATGGCAAGGTGTTGGAACTAGATGATAATTAAAATCCCTTCCAACCCAAGCCATTCTATGATTATTTTAATAGCTAAAACTGTGTTGAAACCAGTATACTTCATCATAGAGTTACACTGGGCAAAAATATTTGGAAGTACCTTAAATTTATCATTAATTTGTCTGTTCTTATTTCTGTTGTGTGTTGTAGGTAACATTTACGTTAGCACTGCTGAGCTGGTGTAATGCAAGGAAGGACACATCATGAAATGGAAACACTATCCTTTTTTGATCATAGTAGCTGTATTCAGCCTTTCCAGATGCCATCAGTTACTGGGTCAGCTCATTCCAGGTAGGTACCTTTTATTTAAGCATAAATGTTCATGATTTTATGAATCATTTTTATGCTGTCTGTGTGAGTATGTGCATGTATGTACCTGAAGTCCTCTCTTCACATATTAGTGTGTGTGTGTAGTTAAGAAATGTATGAGCGTATCTGCATATATAAAACACAGAATTTAATAAGTACTCTATCATCTGTGCTGCAGTAAGTTGGAGGTTTTTTCAATTGCAAAAGAAAATATACAAAAAAGTGGCCTGGAAGTATGAGAAGGTTAAGGTGGCTATTAAAGCGTTCCTTCAATTAGCACTGTTGGTGGAGGGAAGAAATAGTGAGTGCAGAAACAGACTTGAATATCAAAGAGAATAGGAAATCTATAGAGAGCCTTCCTGAAGAAAGAGGAAAATAGCAGCAACTGTGAAATAGCTGAAATGCAGTGTTTTCAGTGAAGTCCTAGAGGTCAGGGGTTGTCCTGGTGTTTTCATATGGCAAGTCCTTACTAGTGCAGAGGAATAGTAAATGTGTATAGACATAGGAAGAGACTGTCAAAAGAGAAGGTGGTGGTAAAAGAGCGAGCAGTGATTTTTATTGAAGTAACATACAGGAAATAAAATGTGTTTTGTTGTGCTGGGTTGTTCTAAGAATCAGTCTCTATAAAAACATCTACTGAATCATTCTGAATCATCTTCAATATTTGTTAGGGAAAACCCAAACAAACTTTGATCAGTACTGCTAATAATGTACAACCATTCAGTAACATGTAAGAAAATGTAATAGACATAAAAAAAAAAGAGAGTGACATGATGGTTTTGGGTTTTATTTTTCTGCTTTGCATCTGAATTATAATGTAGAAGACTCTGCTGGCTGGATTTCTAAGTTGAATACATTGTGCATGAAGAATTTAGTGGCTGTACAATTCTTCTCCATCTATCTGTGCGCAACTAGTTCAAATATAGACTGCTGAATGAAAAGAGAAACAAAAAGTTTTTTTTCCTTCAAGGGTTTGTTGACCTATAATGAATGGTGATTTAATTCCTGGTTTTGCTAGTTTCAAATGAGTTACGTAGGAGACACAAAAAGACTCTAGAAAAAATGAAGATGTAAGCTAAAATTATAATTTTAAAAGTTTGACCTCAGACTTCAGATATAATTTCAAAGCAATTTACCTGTCAGTAAGGCATCTACCACTCTCTTTAAAAGGAATTCCTGCAGATCCGAATGTATTTGCATGATAGCTACCTCCATCCACTTGCATTGGTTTCAATTTAGTCCTAGTTTTGTAGACTCTACTAAAAAGGCTGTTTGCATTGTATTATTTTTCCCATCAAATTAGTTTCAGAATAAAATCACAGGTGGCATTTTGATTTTTGTCCCCACTTTGCAATTTTCATCAGAGACCTCCGACTTGAACCAAGAGATTGCTATACTTGGCCAGACATCAGCATGCTCAGCCTCACTGGCAGGGTGCCAGGAGTGTGATTATCATAAAGGATCAAATAAAGCAGGCAGGAATGTTTTTTTCCCTTTAAGCAGTTCATCCCATTCATTTTGCTCTTTTCATGTCTTTTCTTTACAAAGACGTGTATCTTTTTTAATTTTATTTATTTTAAATGCAGGGAAAGAGAGAGACCTGTGCAGAATCTCAGACTTTTTCCTCTGTTTAATGATGGTGGGGGAAGAAATAATAGTCCTTTGGAATTCTGCTGTATCCATAAAAAAATACCAATAGAGCAATAGGTAGCAGCTTTTTCTGTGGATTGCTAGAAGCACTAAGCAGCTAAAACATCTGTGATCACAGTACTACTAAATTGTGTTGGTTTATTCCAATAAAAAACATGCTTTCAAAATAACAGATTCAATGGAATTCTTTTCAGGTCATGATATTAGAAACCTTTAAAAATGAAATTTTATGGTTTCAAACTCTCCAATTCTGTCTTATCTAAGCATTGTTCCAGCTTATTGATGACATAGCTTTATTCTTTCCATTTTATATGACAAACCGTCAGGAGCGTGTTAAAGCTTCCCTAACCCTCAAAACTGGAATTTTCAGCTTCAGTAAAATGTGATGAATTTTAATGGTGGTCTTCTAACTTTGAAACATTTATTGTAGTTTTTGCTGAATCTTTTCATATATTCTTGTTGAGTCTCACTCTTTTGCATATGGAGTCCACAGGGAAGTACTGTCTCCCTCTTTATTAAAATCATGGCTGAGCCTTTCATCTCATGTCATTACAGCTTACCTCTAATTCACATATAAAATACACTCACAATTCCACTATGGCTGTCTCCTGAGGCATGAAGTATCTCTGCCTTGGCACATCTTTATTTAATCAGAGGTTGAATGTTATCTGGGAAAGATGTGATTTTTCTTTCCAATTGCTCTGCATTTTTAAAAGCTGGAAAACTTGATAGTTGATTTTAAAATGCACTGATCTAAGAAAACATGGCATTAACTAATGCTGTTTTCTGTTTAGATGTATACGTTCAGCTCTAATTTTTCAGTTATGACACTGAAGTCTTTTAAAGTTCCCAGTTACTAACTACATTGTGAGAAAAACAGAACTATAAATCCAACAGAAAGCAAAAGACTAAAAATTTAAATTGAGGTTTTTTGTTAATAAATTTTTTTATTATTAATTTATTTATTTTCCTTCAACAGAAGTGAGCTTTCAAGGTTTAAGATTTGTGGTCTCTTAATAAAGACAGTACAAGCATTCCTCTTGGATTTGTTTGGGCTTGGGATCAGATCCTTTAGCAAGGAGTATTGTGGAATCATTTTCTATCTGAACTGGAAAAGATGCCAGATATGTGGGATCTAGTCAGTCCTTGAGCTATATGGAGATACCTGGACAAAAAAAACTGTAAAACCATGGAATGACAAATTTTGAATGCTCCTGATACGTTATTAATTGCTTTGGGATTTTTATTTTTAAACAATTTTCATCAGATCTTGGGGAGAGGAGGATGAGGAAAAAAACCTGGTTTGAACCCAGATTTTTGAGAAATTCTGATAGAAGCCTGTAGACCTCTATGGTCTATAAGTGCTGTCTCTCAGTATTTGAGCAAAGGCTGATGCTTCACTAGAAAACCCAATATATTTCCATTATTTTCAAGTAAAAAACAACTGCTTTTCTGACACTTTTTTTAAGTCTAAGCACTTACCTGGCAATCATACTACTGAATTTGTTGCTTAAAAATGATACCTTGGGTTTATATTTGTGATTGATCCATTTTGATAAGAAATTCTATATTTCTCTGGTTTCCCTGCAGTCTGTGAAGGTAACTTAAAAACATTTTTCCTAGCACTGAAAGATCGTCATTTGCTGCTTCATAACTAAGATCAGTGTCTTGTATAATATAATGTGTACTCATTCATTTTTGTTTTTTACTTTTTAAGTGCCTAAATCAATTTTCAATCAAATATCCAAAACAAAGCTCTCAGTGATCTGAATGAGACATTGAATAGTTCAGGTGAAAAATTTAGGTTTATGGTTGCGCAGGTTTATTCTGAGAATGTTCAAAAAAGAAATGTTCAGCCAAACCCAGCCCATAGTTTAACTATTGACTGTCTTTTGGCACAGGCTTAGGGGCAAAGAGAATTGCATGATCAAATTCCATGTAAGCCTCTGATTGTGAAGCTGTAAAGGAAGCATGAAGACTCATTGAGCTAAGGAAATTAAGTCACCAGTACTCCCCTGACACTTCTAGAAAGAGTAGGGCATATGGATTTAAATTCCTTCAACTGGGAGGTTCTTGAGGATAGTTTTCACCCTTACTGAGCAAGTGATCCAACAGCTGAGCTCACGTTTAAAAAGATGGGAGTTTTGTTGGTTATAATTTTGTATTGTTTTAAAGTAAAGTGATGTTCATGACTCTTTTGTGATGAGCCAGTTTTTCAGAGCACCTGAACAGGAAAGCCTAGTTTATAGTTCACAGGGGAAATAAGGCAAAAGATAGAAGCCAAAACCCTCAAACCTTATGTAAACCTACTCCTTCCCAGGAACAGAGCTTTAAGTCCCAGAGGAATGTTAACTCTAAAGACAGACACGATTTAACAGGGTCAAATTTCTAAATGTAGGTCCCCAAATTCCATGCAAATTCCACTTACTCTTTTGTTGAATCTGAGCCCAAATGAAGATAACCTTTAGCTGTTTTTTATTAAAGACATGCACATATAAAAGACTGTGAGTGTGTAGCTCTGATGTAGCAACACTCATGGAATCATGGAAAAAATTAGGTTAGAAGGCACTTGGAGGTCATTTAGTCTGATTTCCGCCCCCCTACCCTCAAAGTAGTGTGGTCTTCAGAGTTGCACAGGACCATGTCCAGCTGCATTCTGAGCACCCCCAGGGTTGGAAGTTTCATAACTTCTTTGAAGTGCTCTCAAGGTGATTTTTTTACTTCCTTTTAGAACCAGCTGGAACTTCTTGTATTGCAATTTGTGACCCTTGCATCATTCCCTTTCGCTGTGCACCTCTCAGGAGGGTCTGGCTCTCACTTCTGAAAAACTTAGTGCAACGTGGTTGAGGCTGCAGGTAGACCAGTACCTTAAACTTCTGTTTGCTAAACCAAAACATATTCTTTAGTCTCTCCCAGTATTTCACTTGCTTCAGCCCCCGACCATCTTCGAGGATCTCCTCTGGGGTGTCACCTATTTCTGTTTCTCTCTTGGAGTGGTGCAAAACTAGGAGCATGTGTGGACTCATGAATGACAACTGGAGCGAACTGATCACCCCTAACCTGCTGGTTATGCCCTCACTAAAGCATCCAGCATGTTGGTGGTAGCCTTCCCTGGGTCAAGGGCACACTGCCAGCTCAAATTCAGCTTACCAGCCAGGATCACAGATTTGTCTCTGGCATGTTCTTAACTTTTCATCATATAATTTATACCTTAGAAAGGATCATCTTGGAGGAACTGTTCTGCTGACAGACTGTACTGGGAAGAAATACTGTGATTTGGTGCATGTTCTCCAGTAATTTTGTTTTCTCAGGCTTTATGAAATGTCACTCCTGGCCATAAATTAGGTTTTTGTGATCCTAATTTGATATAACTGTGACAAATGCACCTGTAAGTGATGAGTAGCAGGGGATGATGACTGAATGTATTGTTTCCAGTTGTAAGTGACACCAGGTTTGTAGACTGTGGTATTCAAGGTCATATTCAGAGAGAGAAGACAGGCAGTTTAGGCCTTGCTGAGGTCAAGGAACATGTGGAAAGATGTGCTCCTGTCATCCACATGCAATTAACTTCAAGCAGACAGAGAATATTCTTAACTCAGATCTAGAAAAAAGGAACAAAAGACAAAACAAAACAACCCCAAACCAAACCAAAAATAAAACCCAAACACCACTCACATTGTGGCTAGTCCTTACAAAGAAGGGGCTCTATTTAGGCAGGCTATAGAATAAAAATCAAAGAACTGACATATGTGCTCTTGTAAAGACCACGTTTGTACTCATGTCTGCCTCTTCCTTCTCTGCTCTCCGCATTGCTGTGTGCATGTATATACAGTAACTGCTTCTAGAGAGGAAGCAGTACTAGCTGAGATTAGGTAATTTCACCACTGTATATTTGTATGCATGTGTATATGCATTTGTAAGTATATATAATGATGTGCAATTAGCAGTTACTAACTTTTAAGATTGAAAAGTCATGTTGCTTCATGGAGTATTCAGCTTACCTTGAAGTTCAGCATAATAAGTTATCCTTGCAAAACAGTAAAAAATCTTGTTCACTAATTTATTATATTTCTATATCCTAATATAATGAATTAATGCTACATCACATTATTCTATGGTACACCATACTTGCTATCAAGGAAATATTCTGCTGTTTCCATGGTATGTTATTACCATGTATAATTTCCATTATAACTATAAAACCCAGATTACTTAACACAAAAGATAATCATTTCTAGTTATCAGAAAATGGAAACTATATAGTAAATCTTGTATACTGTTTTCAGTTAATTTACTTACATAATGATAATGTAATTTATCTAGACATCCACCCCTGCTGATTGAAGTAAAAACACATAGCTGGCTTTTTAGTTAATTTGGAATATTGTGACTGAATTTGTTCTCTCAGCAATGACACCTGATTTTTACAGTTTTGTCATTTACCCATCTTTTTTAATCTGATCAACATATTTTCAAAGTACACAGATTATTTCACATTTGTTGTTTCATGGTATAGCCTTACTTATTTTGGGGTTTGGTTTGGATTTTGTTTTGTGTTTAACTCCTCTCCCTGCCTGAGAGGATGACAAAGGTTTGTGATTCCTATTAGTAGAACTATTGTGCCTGGAAAGAAGGCATATATTAAAGGGGGGAAAAAAATTCCCAGCACGTGCCTTGCCTTCCAGAGATTGTCACTGTGTACACTGAGGTCTTAATAAATAAAAAGATTGCCAGCTGTACTTCAATTCACGGCTTCTTTATTAGCTTTTAAAAAGAAATAAATAAAGCATGACGCTTTATTTAATTGTCTGAATAGATGGAGACAAACCAAAAGGCACAGTCAGCTGCAAGACACTTAATGAAGAAATCCCTAGTTTTAATCTAGCTGTAGAAGACACAACTCTTCTGCTTTGATGATGTGGCCTTTGTGATGAACCTGGCTGGAAAACCACATGTGCCGCACCATCTTCCTAATTAAGTCATCAAAATGCACTGGAGCAAACAGAGTGACTTGCGTAGAGCACTATAAGTAATTTTAGTTCCTCTATTGCTTGGTTAATAGAAAGTGGCACTGTTCTAGATTATGACTGATAGAGGTTAGATGCTACAGCTACTATTACTGCACCTGCAGGTAGGCGCCTTTGTAAGCTGTTTCTGTGTAAGAAGGCACACTTTGCTTTGTTTCCCTTTCTTTCCTCTCACTTTTTGAGGCTGTAATCCCAGAGGCATTTCCTTCCCCCCACTGTCCTCCCCTAAAAGCCTGTGCCGGTGATTTGCCTCAGCCAGTATAGATATTCTGCTTGTTTGGATGCACTGACAGAGCACTCACTAAAACTAATCTCAAAAATAAGGTTTTGGGAAGGCTGCCCACTAAAATAAATTATAAGATAAATAAGAAGAAAAAAAGTCAACAATGACAATCATGGACATTTGTGTATATATAATAAGGAGGAAATCAGTCTTTCTGATATAGACTTGGTTGGCCATAGCTAAAGGTTTTGTAAAAGTGTAGACCAGATTCTGAGGCTTTTTTTTTTTTTTTTGATAAAATTGTTGGTAAATACTCATTTATTGTTTCCCAAATAGTCTAACTCTAAGCTCTAAGCTTCTTAGAGGCAAAAATGCACTGATTATGAGAATGGCATAATCAGGTCTTGAGTATCACAGGCATTAAAAACTTAGGTTGAAAAGCTTTCTTAGTTTACGTAGCTCTGTGACATTCCCAAGTTCATAGCAAGGTTCTTGTACAGGGATTTGAATTCAAAAATCTAAGAATGCAAATGCATTTGCTTTAATTCTTCTATAAAGGTCATGTGTTATATGGTTAATGGAGAAACTGACATAAAAGCTATGTGTGTATATATAGATTATACAAATAGAATTTTCACCAGAAGTTGTTCTACCAATATTAAAATTAACAAGAATAAATGTTTCTTTACATAATTCATCAATTATCCCGACAACAATCTTCGGTTGCGAAAGTAGAGCACAAAGTGACAGAGTCTCTATTGAATCTAATATTTATTTAGATCATGAATCTGTTAGAGCTTCAAAGCAATTTAATGTCTTTAACATCAATTATAAAACTAATTTCAGTCCTATCAGTGAAAGAATGTAACAATTTACAAGGGCGTTTTCACACTTCTGACTACTCAAGGGATTACTATAGGCATATCTACACTTGCTAATTTATTTTGTGTGTACAACTGTGTCTAGAGATGTTTTATTAAATATTTTAGTAAGAATCAAATATATTTGCACAATTTCTGCCTTGTCAAAGGGTGATTTATATGCACCTGTATCTGCATATGCAGAAAAAAGTACTCTTTTGTCAGAGACAGTCACCTTATTTTTGCACTAACTAAACAGGAAATTACTGGCTTTTGTCTAATCTGAATTTTAAATCAAAGTGGAACTGGTGAAAGCAAACAAGTCTTATAGTCTAAGGGTTTTTTTTCCCCTCAACCTTAACTGTTTAGTTAGATTGACTGTAACGTTATCCTATGTATTTCTACTATATCCAGGATTGTGTTATCAGTTCAGCACTGTGTAACTGACTAGTTGCTGTGTATTCCTTTATTTTTTTATAGCATTTTATAAATGTTTCAAAAAAAAAAAAAACCAAACCAACTTTATTTTGCTATATGGTTTAAAAATCACCATCTATTATTTTGATCCAGAAGGAAACATATATGGCCCACACTCCGGTATTTTATATTTGATAAATAAAGCAATATAAGGCTGCAGGTACCATGACTTTCAGTGAGGTGGGTTTTCTTTCTGTTTATACAGACTAAATATTTTTCTTACATTAATTATTGTACACTAATTGCCAAAATAACTTGTCAAGTATTCTGTCTACTTCTATTAAACCAGTCAACTCTCCTTCCTTTGTTGTATGAAAACAAAGAAACACCTATCCTTTACAGTTTTTGCTAAAGGCATTGTTACAGGCTACCATGAAGGTAAAAGAACCTTTAAAAGTGCTGGGAAGCACATCTGGTTAGCCAGTTACTGTTAAGTTTCCATGTTTAGGCGTTTCTTTAATTACATTTTAGGGTAATTATGTAGGTAATTAATTGTTTAAGGGTGTGGTTCTTTCTTTGTCTTTTTTTTTTCCCCTCAATATTACCCTAAGGGTAAAATTTAATGATATTATTTAGAACTTGTTTTTTTTAAATCAGATCATAAATGACTCAGGTTTTAAGCCCACTTCATTTTGACACAGAGCTGAGGTCAAACTTTTAATATATGAGAACAAAAAGGCAGTTAACAGTATGCAACAAAAGGATACTTTTTCTTTTTGCTTCCTTTCTCTCACCTGTCTTTGCAAAATGGATCTGTTACACCCTTCAGGATTTTATTCACTTACAGTACTCCCTACTTGCAGGAAGAGTAAACAATTTGCAGTTCACCTTATGTCCGTCTGGCACTTGAAAATACAGTTGTAAAACTAAAGTTTCTGTTCATGTACAGTACTATTTCAGAAAACATGCTTTATTATATTCACTAACACTCATCTGAAAACATAGCACTGAAAAAGCATAGAATTCATCAGTGGCATTTTTTGAAATTACTTAATGTCTAAGCATGTCTTGCTTTAAATTTGTGTTACTCTAAATGTCTGATAGCTTAATACTTGAAATTTGGCTCACACTTAGAGTTCATTGCTGATTTGACCTGTAATATCTCAACGAGCATCACGGTTTCTAAAGATGCTGTGCCCATGACTTCTATTCATCAGTTTCCACCATCTCCTTTTGCCACGTCTCGTAAGCACTTTTGCTTATGGATGGTAGCTGATAAGATGTATTTCATCTGACTATTAAATCAGGACAAAGCATTGTGCTAATTCAAAATTGGAGCTACAGAGAGGCTAGAGCCTATGGATGTTCACAGCTACATCTTCCCCTGAGGAAGATTGGCAAACAGTTTATGAATGGTTAAGTAAGTGCTAAATCAACTCTAGGTTGCATACATTCAGTTGCCTCTTGAATCTGGTCTCTCCTAACTTATACAGGGATTCATTGTTTTCCATTCCTATTGGTTTATTTACTTTATTTTACAATTTAATTGTCTTTTATCGGTTGTTTAGAACATCTCAGTATTTTATCCTTCTGTTTTCTTTGACAAGTTTACAATTTGTTGACAGTCCAAACAACCTGTGTTTACTGCAAACTTTAGGTTTACTTCAGCCACTTTTGCACGAAGATCATAACATCCGTTTTTAAATTTAATGACTGGTGCATGCTTCTGTTACAGCACTCAGGGAAGGTTTCTGGTTTAAAGCTAGAGCTGTTGCATTTGAGTTGAACAAGGTTAGTATGGATTGGTTTCATAAGTTAATCATGTCAATCTAATACGCATATCACAACTTCTGCTTGAATTTAGTGGTATTCTGTCCTATTATTTCAAAATATATGGACAATTCTAAATTTGAAGTAAATTACACGAAACTTAGGACTGGAAAGAGGACGATGATTACTGCTTAATTAGTTTATTTTCCATTCCTTCAAAACATGTCTTTTTCAAAACTCTGTCCTTGAAAGTGCTTGCTACATAGAGAGGTCAAAATGTTAACTTAAGTTTGGCTCCTTCTGGCATTCGCGCAGCTTACACAAGTTGAGCTCCCTGCAGTCACAGCTCGATTACTTCTGGGACCTAAGCGAGCTTGTTTAAAGCTAGCGTGGGACCTTGACTTTACATTGTGGTCTGCTATTCTTTCACTGTCTGCTGTCTTTATTCCATAGTGCTGCTTTTCTTGTGAGACTTCATGATGTTTTATCCTGTTGTGGATATTCTAAAAGTTATAGTATAGCTTGTAAACTAAATTGGCTTCTAATTCCTGGGTTTGTTTCTTTTTCCAGAAATATTCCATTATTAAGGGGCTCTGTCTCCTGTGGTTTTTGAAAGGCTGTGCAGGGTTTTGTTCTTAAACATTATAAGAAAAAGTTGTGGGTGCCTTAGCAGGAAAGTCTGAATCATCTAGTATTTCGAAGGAATTAAGTACAGTGAGAAAAAGGATGGTCTGAGGTCATTCATAGCTTATGAAGGTATTCAGTCAGTGTCAAGTCTGGCTTTGAGCTCTAGTTCAAAATATTTAACCTTTCCATTACTGCAGAAATTCCAATCAATCTATGTTACAGTCACCTTGCAAGAAATAAGTGAAATCCCTTGGTCAGCATTTGCAGAGCAGTCCATTTTGTTAATTCAGAAAGACCGACAGAATGTTGATGCTAGAAATAAACCAACTAGTCTATCCTCTTTTCAAAAAAAGAGTAGAAGCCTGTAGGATATATATGGCTGCAGTAATAACATGGTTAACATTCATAAAAGCACATTTTTTTCTACACTTTTTGAAACCAAAGGAAGATCTAGAGTAAAACTGCTCCATTCTAGGCCAGTTGTATAAATTTGACTTATTCTGACAGTTGGTGACATAAGCATTCATGTAAATAACAAAGCATATGCAATATTTTAATGCTATATTGACAAAGTACCAAATGCCATTAAATGCCACAGGACACTCACCGTTACCATTACAACTTGCTAATGAAGTGACTTCTGTCAAAACGAAGAGTAAAGCGATCAGAGTCATCTTCTGTTGAAGCCTTTGTCTTCCTATATGGATCTTTAATATATTTCTTCATTCAGCCTCATAGAGGCACATCATGTTTCATTCCCCAGCTGTAAAAGACTACTTTGCAGCATTTTCTCTGCAGAATTCTTCATCCCTACCTCATGGATATCTCTGCATGCTTGTTTTATCTTACTTTCATCTACAGAAAGATTTACTTATGAATTTTTTTAGCTTGATTATGTAAGCAAGTACAGTAGCATGAAATCTTTTTACTTCTGCAATTGTCTTTTTAATTTCTTTTTTCCCTGTTCAGTTCCAACCATACAATAAAGTTCTCCATCACTTGGAAAGTTTATTGCAATCTTCAGTAGTGATAAAGCAATGAACCTGACTATATGATAATAGCTCCCATTATTAGGACTATTTTAATTGACTATTTTAATCATTTTGATTGCAGTTTTCCATGTTCCTAGTGAAACAATCCATATGTTTGCTTAATGCAAGAGAAGTGTTTCAGGGTTGGTTTTGTTTTGTATTATTTTTCAAGCAAAGGTAGGACAAAAGGGCTCTCTTGCCTTTTTTAGTACATGCTTAATATTTTGGAGCAAGAACTTGAAACTGGCACAAGACCACAAGAGTCTTCAAATGAACTGCCTAGAGGTGAACATTAACAGTTCATACCTTCTTTAAAGAGTTGTCTAATTTGAGTCTTGGGACCTCATTTTCCAGCAGAAATGGTCTGAGCATTCACCATTAGAATTAAACATAATCATGTTTTTACCACAAGTAATGATTATTAAGGTGTGAAGTCTCATTAAAAAATGAGATTCACCGTGTCTCAGTTCATCTGTGCAGTACTGGTGGAAACTCTACGTATTACTGAGGGTAGTCCACAATTCTTTTCATTTGTCTAAGGGGAGAAATACTACCGTAAACATGGAAAATTGTATTTTCTAGTTATGAAATTCTGGTACTTTGAGAGTATAGTGTACTGGGATGGTGCTAAGATAATACAATAGAAAATTTACTTACACTGTTTTATTTCATAGGCCTAGTTAGTTTTTGTTTTTAGGACTTGGCAGGGGTGGAAATATCAATAGGGGCTTACCAATAACTAAGTTTCTGTACACAGAACTCTGAATGTAACTGTATGCAGTCTAACAGCTGTAACTATTATCAACAAACGTAAAACCTAAACCCAAATATTTGCAAACAAAAGAAAAATATTTTTGAACAACATCTTGAAACAGGAAATCCTGTTTCTTTACATAGGCTTTCCCTCATTGTTTTTTCTAGCACAGTTCAAGGTTGCAACACATTGCCTGGGCCTGTCAGATAGGCAGAATCTCTGTGCTGCCAGTGTTCTTCATCCATCCAGCTAGCATCACAGATGCAAACACCTAATGTAGATTCTTCTAAGCTGTTCACTTAGGCTTTAAATACTTTATACTCAATGAAAAGAAGCAATTTGGAGTACAGTTGATGTGCCCTAGGTGCATTTTGAAGGTTGTCCTCTCTAGCTGTTGTCTCCCTTTACTAAAGAAAGAGTACGGATTTACCTTTGTTCAGATAAATCCCATCCTTGGTGTCTGTTAATTCTCTTCTGACAACTTGGCTGCCTCTAGACTAAGCAAGTGGATATGCTGTTGCTTGTCTTGCACCTGTTTGTCCTATAATTATCCAAATTAGGGATCAAAGCAAAGTATAATGTGGCTGTCTTGTGGTCCACGTGTTCCTGTTTTCTTTCCAGCAAAACCAAAGCCTATCGTAAAGGCCCTTTCCTGAAGTGCAGGTCAGACTGAGGATGTTCTGCTAGCCCAGCTAATTTAGGTGTAGTGTAGAAGTCTTCCTTAGATTTTAAATGTTGGATCTTTTCTATTGTCAAGCTGATGAGAGGCCTAAGGATGATACATTACAGGAAAAATGCTTTTTCCAACCTGAGAGCAGCTCCCAATTATGCACAAAGCTTATAGCTCTAGTGCACAGAGGGGAAGTATTTGGGGTTCATTGGTATTTTCAAAAGTAAGAGAGGCTATGGGAACACATGATATATATTTCATAGGGTTGCTTGGACATTGTGCTGTCAGAAATGAGGAATTTGGAAGCCTTTGTGAAGCCTTCAGCACCCTTCAGCTCTTGGAAGCGACTCTGAAGTAAGCCTGCTGAAAAGCTTGGGGCATGAGTCACAAGCTTCAGCAGCTGGGCCAGAGCATCTAGGGTCTCAGAAGGGGAAAAAGAGTTATGCTTAGAGGTTTAACTCCAGGCACAGTGCCTGAAAGCTGACCAGCCTCAGGAAATGTAAGTTCAACTGTGTAAAGCCCAAGGAAATAAATTAGAGAGTAGTTATGAGCATCTGAATTCATTCCAGTTTATATTAAGTGGAGACGCCTGAGGTAGGGCCCCACTGCAACCAGGGTTGAAATGAGCTGAATTATTCCTTGACTATCTATGTCTCACCATTGACTAAAGAAGGAACCAATAACGTTACCTGGTGAGTGTCTGATGTTAGATCAAAGGTATTGTGTCCTTTTTTTCTCATCTAGATACTGATATGCCGCCTTAGCAAATAATCCAGCTTAATTCTCCAGGCTAATAACTGCATTCTCATTCTCTATTGAGACAGGAAACATGTATGCTCTGTAAGAAATAGTACCAGCATTGTGAAGCATCCTTGACATCACTTGCTGTAGTATGGATACAGCAAGTTTTTTCACACTTCTCAGACCCCTGAGCTTCTTTAGCTGTCAGGCTCTGAGGACAACTCTGAATTACTTTGTTCTATTTTTGTTCCAGAATGTG
>NW_009942319.1:66747-76488 GCF_000696875.1 Nestor notabilis | reverse complement strand
AGGGAAAGTGTTTGATTAAATTACAAATTACCTCTTTTTGTGACTACTTTTCTCCTCTTCTTTGGATTAAAAAGCAAGAAAAAGTGGTTGTTAAGAATGTCATTTAAGGGGACAACATTGGAACCACTAAAGGAAGTAATTTATTATCAGGCTTTGTCTTGAATAATAAATTAAGTATTGGTTCAAAGTTTGAAAGATGGCAACAAAATGAAATACTGCAGTTAGGTATCGTAACCGGTGTTCAGCCTGTGCTCTGAAAGAGGTGTTTTACCGTATGACTGAACTTTACAGTATTACATATAAAGAAGAAAAAAATAGGAAGAAATTAAGGTTTTACATAGAATTATTTTACTGACATTTCCCAAATGTTGAGTTTCACTTTCTAACTTGCTCTTTAAATGAAAAAAACAAACAAAAACCAAGCAACCAAACCACCACAAAGCCCTGTATAATATCCTAGTTTTGTAGACAGCCGACAATAATCAGTTTAGTTTTGAGTTTGAAAGCAACGTGTGTGCTGAAAATTGTTTGGCACTTTATAATCAGTTTAGTTTTGAGTTTGAAAGCAACATCTGTGCTGAAAATTGTTTGGCACTTCCTGTTACAAAATACTGTAAGAATAAACTAGTAAATAAGCAATAACAAAAATGTGTATGAAAACCCATCTTCTTTAGGTTAAGTTTGCATACTTTGGTTGCTTCTACCAAAATGATTACGCTTACCCAGAGGGTATGGTCCCATATATTTAAACAAGTTTCTATCCCACATAGTTGTGTCTGCAGGGACACAACTTCAGTTGTGCCAGGGTATTTGTCATGTTAGAGTAAACCAGACCAGTGATATGTTTAGCTTACGTGGCAGCCCCACAGTCGAATATATCTTTATAACTAAGGTAGTGTCTTTGGAAAGACAGGCTGGAGAGCAGAATATGATAACTTTTCTCAGCAGCAGTTTTGTTGAAAGGAACCATTTGAACACAGTGTATGTGAAAGATGCAGCTTGTTAGAGCTTCCTTGGCAGTGGACAAGTGAACAGAACACTGCAGAAGTAGAAAGCAACCTTTGTTGTTAGACTGTATGTATTTGCAAATGTAATATGCGGTGGGATTTTCTTCTCTATGGTAGGTAGAAAAGATAATCAGAATCTTTATTTTTCAAAAGGCATTTTAAATTCTGTCTGCAGTTGTGGGGTTTTTTTTAATCACATTGGTGTGTTAAGGTTGTAAAAAACGTACATAAAAATAGGTTTGGATATGTCTGGTTATATCAAGGCTGTTGCTTCAGGGAAGGACTTCAAGAAAAGGTATGGGAAAAATGGGGTTTCTAATAATTAGAAATAACATAACTAATTTAAAACTGTTTAATTGAACTCATTTAAATTTAAATTGAGAAAGAATACATAGGAAGCACTTCATTTTGCATGCTCCTTGAAATTCAAATATCAATCTATTCATTTCATAAACATGAAAGTAAACCTTCATATTCCAACTTTACAAGCATATCCCAATTCCCTAATTTATAGGACCTGCAGATAGCATTCGCATAATTTTACATATAGGTATTGTACTCCCATAACAAGGTTTCATTTCTTGATGCTGTGCTTCTTTAAGCTTTCTCCTACACTCCCAACCAAACTGAAAAAATATTTAGGTCTTCTCAAAATTACTCATGATTTCTTGCGTGAATTATCAAAGACCTGCGACCCTTACAAAATCCAGAGTGGTTCATGAAAGTGAAATGGAATTTAGAAATCTGATGTTTCCATACTTGTTTTGATAAGTATTTGGTGTCCTTCAGAGTCAAAAAATATTCAAGGACTTACCCCTGGAATTGTTGTGAGACCAACAGGGGTCACAATCCTTTACAATTAATTGTCACTCTTAAATTGATCTTCTGATTAATGACTCAACATGTTGATGTTAGTGTTTTATTGCTCTACATTTTTTGTGAATTATAGATGTAGTTATCGCCCAATGTTGCAAACTTAGTAAAAATATATGTATTATTATTGCTCTGCTTTTGATATTGTTTATTACACAGACTTCTGCATGAATGATTTTATTTCTCTATTATTAAAAGCCTCTTTAATTTGCACATACAAGAGTCATTGCCCCAGCATGGTTCAGATGTAATCACCATGTTAGGACTGTAATTCAGTGCAGTAGTTTGTTGTAGCAGTGAGCATCCTAAGGATACCTAAGGGTAAAGAAATACCAAATTACTTAATGATTTATAAAAAATATGTTGCACAGTTAGGTCAGCAAATTTTAAACTCTCATTTGAGTAAGGGAGCAATGATCCCAGTTTATGTGCTGATAATGAAAAGGAGACAGATGGTTTTCACTACAAACAGCCTACTGGTTTTTATCTCTCAGTTGCTTTTTTTCTGTAATGGTTTTGGATTTTAAGTTTTGATGTATTGAATGCTGCTTCTGCTGAACTGTTATTAATGGAGCTGTGTGAGACTGAAATTTATACAACTGCAGAAAATCCATTGAGTAATAACTAATTTTTATTATGTGATGAACAGAAAGAGGAGAGTTTCTGTTCTGTGAGTAGCTACGTTCAAGTCTTTGACATAGAGTGCATTGAAAGGAAGAGCAGATCACTTGTCCCTGCTAAGTTGAGTAGGGCTCCACAGTACAAAGAGAGCACAAAATATGTACATTTTTGGGATTACTAGTTAGGGGGGAGGAAAATTGCTAGATAAATAGCTGAAAGGTATTTACCAAACACATCTGTGAAATTGAAAAAATACAATAACAGAGAGAAGAGAGAATAAATAGTGGAAGTCCTACAACTTTTATCCTCATAGCAGCATTTGTGGCGCGTGTTCATTAGCTGTTAAAGAGAAAAACTAGAGGTCAGTGAACAGCTCCAATATGAGAATTAGAGCTGTAGCCCAAAGGCGAGAGAAAAGGAGAAAGGAGTCCCAGGAATAATACATTTACTTTCTAAGAGAAAAATGAAGTAAAAAGAACATTAACTAAAGGATTCAGCTCTGTGTGGTGACATGTCTGGTGACATGAATTAACCTCCCACGTGCCACTCAGGAAGACTTTAGTGTTCACTGTGCAAATCAAACATGTCAGACAGCCATTGACTCTCAGAAGTTGCTAAAGTCATTGTATTTTTGTAATAGTTTTATATCTAAACACATCAGTAGCTCAGGCAACCACTGTACATTTAGATAAGTGTGGAAGCAAATGTACTTTTAAATGTATTCCTCAAGAAACAATTTTATTAGTGAGTTTATCTGAATTCAGAATGATGACTTGTATACTGTCTCAATTACTGCAGTGATAAGGAGTAGAAATGTTTAAAAATATAAAGAACTAGGGGTTAATATTTACTGTTGAACTTACATGGCTATAATATAATGCCAGCCTTAGGGGAAACAAGATTAAGAATGGATATTACTGTACTTTGTACATGTAAAAGAAGATCTATGAGTTTTATGCCAAGGTCTGGCATAGAGAAGCTCGTCCCATAATCAGAAGTTTATTACTTGGACAAACAGATAAACTGCAAAAGAGTTAAATATAACTTCAAAATAATTACTTTTATATTATTTTATTTCTCTGATGGCAGATTGTGGTGACTGTATAGTACAATTTCAAATAGATTCTTGAGGAAGATAGACAATGATATGATAGTTACCAGCCTTGCAGAAAAATACATGATAGGGTGCTTCTAATGTAGAATGCTACAAGATAAGGATTCAATTTTTCTTTCACTTTGAATTTTGAATTTTACATCATTTATTTTAATTCAAAACATATTTTTTTAATATTGAACTACAGTTACTTCATACAGTTTACAAGCAGTTTATCATGAAACCTTGGCAGATTAAGAGAAACAATGTGGTCTCTGTACACATATGAGTAACAAAATACTGCGAAAGTACCTGGTTTATGTATTACCACGTATTTGTATTCCTAACAAAACAATATATGCACACAGTTTTCCATCTGGAGAATAGATGTTGATTGGAGTAGGGTACCCAAATATATGAAATGCCACATCCAGCATAAAATGATACCTTTTATATTATCTTTTCCAAAAGAACCATTGCTTTGCTTCTCTTTAATTTATGGATCTTTGTTTCACATGCAGTGATGCTACCTTTATACGTGGTTTTTCTGGTTATACATTTTGTGTTCTTTGAGGAGTGTTTTGCTTAGATTATATTACGTTTAAAAAATTTAACACAAGATGTAGGCATAAAATAACTCAAACCTCATGCTGACTGTATTAAAAATGATCATTTTTTAACTACATAAAAATCATTTCTGACAGAGGTCACAGAAAAGCGTGCATAATTTCTTAATAGAGGTCTCAGAAATAATACAAATTGAGTTGATCCAGGTCAGAAATACATGTTCTGACCTGGTGCTGTTTGTTGTGCTCTGATCCACTCTTCTTAGATCACTGAAAGAATTGCTGAACAGGGCCATAGATGTCCTCTAGGATTTTCCACCTGTAGAGGTTGAATTATGTTGGAATTCAAATAATTTCATGCTGGTTTTATCTTCTGAAAGTCAGCAATGTGGTAGAGAAGTGTTGGAAGTTCATAAACAAGAAAATGTCTTTTAATCTATCCTAAAAACCCCCAATAAATGTCCTCTTAGCCCCCATATGGCCATATTTTTGAAGGAACTGAGTCAGCAATGGGGAAGACTTACTGGTCAAAAAGTGAGTGAAGTAAGAATCCAGTACAACTCCTTGTATACATGCATGGTGAAAATCACTGTCTGCAATGAAAAGCCTCCCTAAATGTGAGATTCCATTTCCCCCAGACAAATTTCCATCAGATTATACTACAGTTGACTTCCAAGGTAGCTCAGGGGTTTACAGCAGGACTCAGCAGGGCACTGTTGTGAGGTCGAGTGTGAGAAAACAGTTTCCTGAACTTTTCAAATAGATCACAACTATGTAAGTCAAAATTTCCTGATAGACTCTGAAAACAAGAGCAATCCTCAGAAAATAACTCACTCTAAAAAAGCCAAACTATGGGATATAGAATACAGTAGGGAAATGGATAAGTTCATACTGGGGAGTTGTCACATGGAATTGTATGTATCAAGGGAGGGAGCGCGCTCTATTCTTGCTTCATTGTAAATGCAGTGAGGGATAAAGAGGTAGGAAAGAATAAAGAAATTCTTTTATCTGGACAACTGTCAACTGTGGAGGAAGCACAATGCAGTGGAAGGGTGTAAAAAAACTGATTCAGAGAAGGTAACAGTGAAATTCTAAGTAGCAACAAAGTAATATCACTCAGGCTAAAAGCAGGAAAGACTTGGATATGGAAAGGAGATCTGTGAAAAATGTGAAAGCATGCTTTTAAACACATGTATTTCAAAAATTCTCACAGATACGTAGTCTACACAGTTGTGTTAAAAATGCATTTTATCACAAATCTCAGGATTCAGGATGTATTCCGTTATGATTCCTGTTAATACTATCCTGACACACGTTTCTCATGGTCAGGTAACTGATCCCAGTCTGCAGAGTAAGTTACTTAATTACTTCGGTTAAAGGTGGGGGAGAATTGGGATATTTGTAGTTGTTATCCATCATACACCTTAAAACTCTTATCCTTGTATTATCTCAGTCCACTGAAGTCGCCATAGGAAAGCAAATCTTCTAAACATATTAATGCATTATTCATGTTATCCCATTTTCCCCAGAAGATAATAAACCACAGTAAAATGGCAAGACATTTATAGGCAGCCTTTCTGTAAAAGAAGGTAAATCCTGTGTACTTCAATATGTGTGTAACATAAATCAGAACACAGTACCCAGTATATGATTTTGAGGAAATTATGGTTGTGTTGGGCATCATTAAAATAGGCAAGCGTGTTGTGTGTATTTATGTGTATACACAGACACCTGTGCCAGCATTCTGGGGCACACAAGGGCTGGGTTGTTTTTTGCAGGGAAACCAAGATTATGCTCTAGGTGGGAGCCTGATGATATAACCAGCTTATAGACAGTATGGACAGCCACAGGACTGTAGAATAGTTCAGGCTGGAAAAGCCTTGGAAGGTCACTAGTGCAGCCTCCTGTTCAAAACAGAGTCAGCCACCAGGTCAGACCAGGTTATTCATGTCTGTGTCAGGTACCTTCCTGGAAATCTCCAAATACTGAGTTTGTGCAACGTGTCTGGGCAACCTCCTCCAATGCTGGACTGTCCTCCTGGTGACATCCATCTGTGACTGTTGTCTCTCGTTTCCCCACCACTGTAAGGGGCTTGCCTCCTCCTTAATGCATCTTGACTTTTTTGGTGTACCAGCTTGATAACATAGGTTTGTCTGTACTGCCAGAAAAAATGTTCTGTTGCATTTACAATAGCAAGAAGAATCAATTGAATACCTTTACCGATAATTCTTTTTAATGTTTAAACAGAAACTTGTTACATGGCTTATTGAAATATAATTAGTGGTCAGACACAGTCTTTCCAAAGTGCTACTGTCATATTTCACAAAGATAATGAGGCTTTGTTAGTGACTAATCCATATTTTTAATAAAACAAGACATGTACAATATGTTTGGATACTGGTCATACTGTGAAATACTGAACGATATTAATTCATGTTATTTTTTCATTAAAATAAATCAAGAGGATGCAGAATTACTACTCAGCTACCATGACCCACTTCCTTATATTCATGCTGTGAAATTAATTGGGTGAAATACTGCCTCTTTCAGTTTACCTACTGTGGCCACTCTAATGTACAGGGTGGGGAAAGGCTGATGGAACAGGCTTTTTCATCTGTTCCTTTTAATTCTAGGACTTAAAAGGAGATTTCAAGTGAAAGATGAATACGTTCACTCACAAGGTAGTGGCTGTGTCTGTGAATGGAAAAGGAAATTTCTTTTATGGTTTTTCTGCCATGTTGTCAGGTGCTTGTACATCATGTTAGTTATTTCAATGTGTCTTTTTTTAAGTTAATCTTTAAATAACTATTTCAGATGACATGTAGCTATGTTTGATACATATTATGTTGCTACTGGTTCTATTTCCTGTAATAGTTTATGAACAGAGAAGACAGCTGGATCTTCATATGCATATTTTTGTTACATATCTGCGTTTTCCGTGCTCTTACTCAGTGTATGTAGAGATTCTGATGCCAGCTTTATACCTGTGTAACCAGGGAGCAATATAGGATTGCTAGTAAAATCAGTTTAAGAGAGTAGCAAGAAAACAGCTGAGAAGCTGAAATGTTTTTACATATTATTTAAAGGATGTATTCAGGTGTTCAAAATCACTGGTGTGGATAAAGCACGTAGGAAAATTAATAAAATTGCTGGGGTGCATAATTTGTGTTTCTCTCTGCAGATGAGAGATGTATATATAAAATGGCATATTGGATTATTTGAAATGAACTGTCAAATGCAAGTTAGTTCAGCCCTGTCTGTTTTTAATGACTTTTGAATAGCAAGCAGAGTATAAGATTGCAATAAGGAAAACAGTAAAGTACTTCATAAGTGACATCCAAAGCCTATTCATGTATGTACAGAAATACCTATGATAATTAAGAACCTCAAACACTCAATGGTGTGAAGCAATGGATTTCATGCATTTTGGAGGTATATATTACATTTATAAGAAGAAAATACTCCTACATTTAAACAGAAATTGGATTATTTTCATTTTGGTTTCTGTGGTGGTGATGGTTTTTTAAATTCGCCCCACTGAACAGAGGAGGTGTGTGCCATCCTGGTCCAAGGCTTATTTCTGTCAGTGGGTTCATATACTATGTAGCATGCTAGTATTAGAGTTAATGTATGGAGACAGTAGGGTGGATCGTACAGGTCTAGAGCTTTATTGATCTCAGAGTGAAAGAGACAATAACGCTGCAGCTAAAAAGTACCCTTTCTCCTGATTCTCTTCTTGCAAGAGAGGAGAAGGAGGCCAAAAGAAAGGAGCAAAGATGGGAGTAGCAGTATAGAACTTTACACTTTCCTATGAAGCAATTTAATACCTGCAATACATCTAAGCTCATTAAATGGACTGCTTTGCAAGGAAACAAACTCTATTGTTTACTACCGATGTACTTGCTTGAGGGTAGCAATTATTGCCTGGGAAGCCCAGGTAATTTTATTCTAAGGTTAAAGTCAGTATCTGAGCAGGAGAATATGGAAAATAATCTGCTTTTTTATCCCATAGCACTTACTGTAAATACATATTAATAGAAAGTCTTATAGCTAATAAAGTATATGCCAAAAATGGGGGAAATAGACTTCGTTGTATATTAATATTGTCAACATATTATGATGAAAGGGTCAATCATATTATATGTAAGTATTTACATATACTTGAATTCTGCTGTGGAATGATTCAAAATGGTTTTAATAACCATATATTGAAACTGGAGTTAGTCACAACCTAAAGGGGTACAGATGGAATATGGTTGACATTGAGTGTAACTCTTTTTTTAAGGAATTGGCAGGGCACAAAAGAAGGGAAAATATGATCTGCATTGGCACAGCATGTGGCACTTCACAGAATAAGTATCCCAAATCTTTAACATAGTCATGGATTGCAATTTTTTGCCAGCCAGTTTTAGGCTCATTACTTATGACATGGAGATTTCCTTTGTAGGTAAGTGGTGGATATAAAATAGTCTGGGATTTTCTGTGTGGGTTGGTTGTTTGGTTCCCCCCCCAATAGTTATTAGAAAATGCGTACAATAAAACCTGCTTATTCGCATTTGAGGGTTAATTTTGTTATTGATCCATGTGTGAGCACTACCAACCCTCCTTCTACCCAGATGTTAGCTATTTCAGCTGTTTGTTTTGTTGTAGAAGGCATCTGGACAACAATATAGACTGTTATCTCTGTTGAAGAGATTTTAACAAATTTTAAGAGCTGAAAAATAAAGGCAGAACTCTAGTCTCCAAGTAGAGATAAGTCAATCAGGAAAAAGAAGGTAGGAATAAAAGGCTGCTCTTGAGAGAGGAAGGAGGTCACCAACAGTCACACGTGTCTGGGTTTTCATTAGTACTCGGGGTGTGGATGAGTGGACAGAATTTACTGATGAGACCAAGTGTTTCAAGGTAATAAAAAACCAGGCTGACTATGATGAACCAAAGAAAGATATTACCATATTAAGTAACTGCAGTAAAATAGAAGATGAAATGTAATCTAGATAAATTTGGAGTGATGCACAAGGGAAATAAACAATCCCAACTTTACATATGTAATGATGGATTCCTAGCTGACTATTATCACATGGAAATGAGCAAATGAGATCTTGGAGTTATGATTGATAGTTCTATGAGTCAGTTCAGTGCTCAATAACAAAGGAAAAAAAAAGGAAATCAAATGTAAGGTTATTAGGAAGGCATACAGAATAAGGCAAATAACACTGATATGCATATATCTCTAGTGTACTAACATTTGGAATACTGTCTGAAGTTAGTTTTAGTCCTATCATCTCAGAAACATGTAGTGGAGCTACATGGAAAAAATGGAGAAAAACCATGGGGATGACTGATGAGAAAGGCTGACCCATCCAATTAGGACTCTTCAACCCTTGAGAGAGTTGGGTATTTAGAAACTAATTGTAACAAAGAAACTGAGTTTGAATGCTTATTCACTAGCTTTTCGGATTCAAGAATTGGAAATGTTCAGTAATACTTATAAGAGCAAAACTTGTGGGGAAACAAATAACCAACCAAAACCAACCAACAAGTCAGATTGTTTTTCTTTTGTATAACATTTGGTCAGCTTGCG